>NC_082689.1:36443169-36745278 GCF_949987515.2 Delphinus delphis | reverse complement strand
AAGGCCTTTACCCTCAATGAAAATCTATAGGATGTGTGCTACAGACAGAAGTACAAACTGACTTGGAGATTTCTTTAAAACCGGTTGAACTCATAAAATTGTTTAGACCAATATATTTGTCAATCACTCAGTAACTGAAAAGTAGGAACTGTGGTTGTGAAGAGTTATATATGCAGCCATTCAATTAACCAAGTTCCCTGCGTCTGAGAAAAACTGAGATCCAGACAAGTTTCACAGATCCTTCTCGGATCATCTGAATAGTTAATCTAGACTTTTAAATTGCAGAACTATGCTAGTAATTACAGCAATAAGCATTTTATTTGCATTTACCAAATATGTGCCAGGCATGATAGTAAGTGTTCTACATACATTTGCACTTAAGAGGTAGACACGGTGATTTAGGTCCACTTTACAGATGAGTTAACAGAGGCTTCACACTTACTCATTCAACAGATCTTTATTGAATGACTGCTATGTTACAGGATGTGTGCTGGGTGCTGAATTCATGGTGATGAATTAAACAGTCTGAGAGAATCTTGGTCAGGCCTGCCCTGTTCAGTCCCTCCTGGGCCAAGTCATGAAGAAGATAAATCAGTGCACAGGAACCTGAACCGGTCAGTCCTGGGTCATTGCAGTGCATCTGTGCATGCATGAAGGATAGTGGTTATTAGTTTACTTGTGAATAATGTAATGCAGAATAAAATTATACCTGAAATATGACGGTTAGATTCAAACATATGAGGTTAGATGCAAATACAAGGGGTGATTTTGACAGTGTTCCAGCATGACGTGGCAAGGAATACAGGAGTGTTGATTAGTGTCTTTGCACAATATGATGGTGGTGTCACCTCATTTAGCTTAACCACTACAACCCCTAGATTGTCTCATGAAGGAACTCGGAGAGATCCGAGAATCACACTCATCCAACTTGATGTTACCTCCTGTCCTTGTTTTTTTTCCAAGCCTGATGCAGTGAAGTGTAATTTGCACCAAATCTACGTGTCTGAGTGTTCTTCTCAATTCTCAAATCCAAGTTCCTGTTGAGCCAACCCATTCCCTGATCTCAGAGAGCTTACAGTCTTTTAGGGAAGATAGATAGTTAAAAACAGTCAACAAAACCAAAACCCTACAAAAGGCAAAACTAGTGATAGAAAGCAGAGGATAGGAAATAACTGTAAATGGGCACAAAGAAATCACCTGGAGTGATGGAAATGTTCTATATCCTGATGGTCGTGGTGGTCGTGAGACCCAATATATTTGTCAAAATGTACGAAGATGTACACTTAAAATTGTTGAATTTTATTGTAAAGAAGTTATATTCCAGTGAAGCTGGCAAAACATTACCACAAACTTTGTAATTTTAATATTATTTTAAATAAAAAATATTTCAGACTCATAATTTGTTACAATTTATATATACCTGTATGTCTATCTATATACATACAAATATACATGTATACAGTGTTAAACAAATATATATGACAAATAAAAATATGAGTATGTACATATACATGCCTGTACATATTTTAAGACATTTCTAATTTGTTTTAAATTATATATAATTGTATGTACATATGTACATACATATGTATGTATATGTACATATGTATATCATTTTTTTTTAAGTGAAATGTAAAACTAGAATTTTGGAGGTCTTGAAGAAAGTCCTCCCTCAGATTTAATGTGAGAAATAAATCCAAAGTGTATTATTCTTAAGAATAGTCAAAAATTCCTTACACTTTTTTTCACTGAGTACTAAAATCATTTAGAGCAAGTTTACTAGACTGACAACTAAAACTGATGAGAGTTCAGCTGTCATAGTATATTACTTATTAAATTATTTACATATAGTTAAGGAAAAAGCAAAAAAACAAATCAGACCATAATTATAAATTTTGATAAATACTTTGAAAGAGAAATATCAGAGTGCTAGGAAAAGTCAGGCAAAAGGAACTGATGATTTATTTTTCAAAAATAGCAAATTATTTTCAGTACTAATATCTACTGACTTAGTAGAAATAAGTTCTAAAAAGGAAAAAAAATAAAGTTATAAAGCAAGGGTTTAGAAGTAAACTAGTTTTCCCGTGTAAACTTCAGAAGGCTTGAGTGTTCTTAACTTGCTTAGAGTTGACTTCCCATAAAGATGCTGCTCAGAATGGTGTTTTTTTTTTTTTTCTTGATAAGTTTCCTTTTTACTACATCTCTTTAACTGGTTATCTCCAGACCAGGAACAAACGGACCACTAAGGCTAATACTCATAATTGCACATATTTTTTGCTAGTATCTTTGTTTCTTTTTATAAAAGCAATCATGTCAGGTATTAAATTATGTTAAAAGAGTTTCCACATTTAACATAATGTGCTAATAACTATCACACTCTTGCCTGAAAAGATGGTAAGGATATGAAGACTCTGGCCTCATTAGACAGAGACTATTACTGAGGAGGAGACAAGTGCCAATGTCTCATTAAAGGGTTACATACTGTGAAACAGAACAAGGTAATACTGTGTGATTTTTATATAGAAAAACACTATAGGGTAAAAACATTGACATGTTCAGTTAAAAATAATCCTTCAAAAGGCCAAAGTTAACAGTTAAAACCATTTTTTTATCTAGAAATTGGCAAAAGGTTTATCTAAAATGTTTATATTTTTGCCACTCCATAAATCAAAATTAGTTTTCCATTAAAAAAATTGGATCAGAGATGATGATCTTCTTGCCAATTTTTAGCTAAATGCAAATGGAAACATCTGAGATTTTAAACTGAAAACTGAAGTTTATAGATATATGGTAAAACTACTGCCTGTGAGTGTTACATTGTGAGATCTAAGTAGCGTATGAGGTTATGAATTAACAATAATTTCAGATACATTAATTTCTTTATGCTAAACTTATAAACACAAAAGTAAAGCCCTAGATTTGTTATTAATGTGTTTATTATATTATTTATGCCCTTTAATCTTGATGGAATGATAGTGTAACTTCTACCTATTCTTCAAGTTTCAACTCAAAACTTTTTCCAGACTCCCAAAACAAGGCCAGGTGCTGGTTATCTGCTCTTCAGAGCACCATGTGTCTTCCCTTTGTAGGTCTTGAATTTTTACCTGCCCTTTTGTTACCATTTGGTGAACAAGCCTGTAAGCTACACAAGAGATCACGTGTGATTTTTACTCATCATTTCATCCCTAGCCCCTAATACAGCGCCCAGTGCCTAGTGGGCATTTAACAAACATTTATTAAATGAATTAAATCTGATTGCCACAGAGTGATTTCTATGACTGTTTTTTCAAAATATGACCATTGATTTATTAATCACTCTATAAACATTAGGTTTTCTCTTCTGTATTTCCCAAGTGTTATCTGCTTTAAATGTCCCAAACCAGCAAATTGCACCTTGTGCCTCAGGCTACTGTTTTGTTTCTCCCTCCTCTGCTTTCTACACTCTTTCCCCAGCCTGTGAATGTGACCGTGGACAAGGAAGTGCTGAGGTATTAGCCCTTCTGCCCCTATTACAGTGCACGGCGTTATTTCCACCTGGACTCCACTATCAGAATCCTCTCTCCTACCTCTAGCGAAGGTGCCAAAATTTCTGGAAGAGAAAATACAGCTCTGCCTCCCCAAAACAATTTTGAGATTTTGGAATTCTAATGACATGGCAGAGCATTATATAAAATGTTCTTGTTTTTCGAGAAACTCTGTACTTTTAAAATGAAGTAGCTTCAGATCACCCTGATCAAGATTTACTAAGGTCTATGCAAGCTGCAAATGACTTTCAGAATATAGATGATCTTCGGGCTCTAATGAATTGGTCCCAGAATTCTACTGACATCCTTTCAGTTAAAACTATTAAGTCAGAAGATGCAGTGTGTATTTACGCGACAGGGCGTAACCAGACTGCAGATGTATAAAATATATAACCAGGTACTAGTATTTTGATGGTCAAATCACATTTGATGACGTGGAAAGTCAATAAACATACAAGAGATTATTGGCAACAGTGTAACAACAGTTAGATTCTGCTCTTTTCCCCTGGGACAGAAACAGAACACTAACGTGGAAACCAAAATATAGCTTTACCTTGGGTCATAAAGACAAAGACAGCAATAGAAAAGATTCATTCTTGATGATCGATTTCATTTACCCCATGTGGTCCATTGTGGGAAAAGGAATGATTTTTACCAAAAGACAAACTTTGAACAAATGAGCTCATTTCCATCATGTTGACAAGTCTTAAGTCATGAGATATGCTGAAATACGCATCCCAAAGCTCCATTATAGAATCATTAAGCTGATTTCTTCATCAAAATATATATTTTTTTCTTTTTAAATTTTAAAGGAGAAGACAGGTGGTTAAAGACTAATGCATTTTAAAAGAACTGATGGGATCTAGCCAGCTCCCTCCTTGTCACACAACTCTTTGAATGATTAGGGGTACTGACTGCCAAATGTGTTTAAAAACTCATTTGAAATGAAGAAAAGACTCAGAAATAAACAAAAAGGGGAGGGAGGAAGGGGACATTTTAATTTTACATTTTTTTCTTGCTTTATTTTAAGAGGAGAAGTGAAACTGTTCTTTTATTTAAAAATGGCAAAATTGTATTGAGATAAGTTGAACACTTACATTTTAATTCTAAAATCTGAAGAAATTTTTAGCTGTCACTATTGACCCACAGATATGAAGTTAGCAGGAGAGTCAGTGATGTGATTTTAACATTTTAGTATTATAAAACTGCTTTCTTACAGATTTCTACTTAGATGTCTGCAAAAGCAATAGCCCTGTAATTAAAGTATGCAAATAAAGTATGATAACACTGAAGTATCAAGCAAACAATACCTTTATATGCTTACATGTATAAATTACATGCATCAAATATGTCTGATTTGAAATGCAGAATATAAACATGCCAGTGTAAAGTTGCGTTTACATGTATATATATATAAAACACATAATATATATGTTATAGATGTGTGTGGAAACACATAGTTTAAAAGTCACATGTGTCTTTACCAGTATTTCTACTGTCTATTCAATAACTGTCCCTCCAGCCCAGAAGAAAAAGAACTATTTTCAAGACAAGCTAGAAAATATTTGAAAATGGATGAAATCCTGAGTTTTCCAACAAGGTAGAAGAAATGTTGATAGTATGTAAAGGGTATTTTAGAATGTACTTGAATATTTATTATTGCTGTAAGTGTAGGGAGACACATGCCCATGGGTTGGGGTCAAGAATGTTCTTAGTGCCCCAGTGCATAGGACCCATATCTGTCATGGTCCATTTGAACTGTGGCACTCCTTAAAAAATAAAGGACATGCTCTGTAATTACCAGTCTGCCTGGGCATGCACATAAAGAGAGCTGACAAATGATAAAGGAAATTGGAAAGGTTGAGAGGATGAAGTCAATAATAGATTTATCTCCAGACATTTAGCACTTGAAGTGCATCTGTTATACAATATGTAGACATATTTTACAGCAAATTTGGAGATACTGTGAGCCCACTGGGAAGGGACAATATCTAATTTTATATTCTATATAATCCTGAGCATAACTTTGGTGCTTAATCAGTAAGAGGAGGAGGTACCCCCCTGTGCTTACAAAAGGAGAAATGCATGAAAAGGATATGGGGACATAACCTGGGGCTCTGTATGCAGTAGCAGTGTGGAAGAATGGGGCAAAATAAGAGCAAAGCCAAATGCGAACTAAGAGAACTATATTTTATGTACAACATGAGAAGATGGTAGTCTGAAGTTTTTTCAATCATTAAAAGGCAAAATTTCTATTTTTTGCCAAACTCAAAAAAAGTTATTGCAAGTTCTTATTCTAAAAGAGTATAAAAGTTCAGTAATAAATTGAAAACAGTTTTTAACTAGCTTTCATTGTAAGGCATTTAGGAAACAATTTCATGCCTGCTTGAACATTATTTTCCCCCAAAGAATTTGTCTTGTTCTTTCAAAAAATTTATTTTACTTCATGAATTCTGTAAATACTATTAATCATAGATATTGTAAAGTATTGGCTTTTATATTTCTAGTATTTAAAACAATATAGCCTCATTTATAATATGAGTGGAAAAGAAACAAATTATGCCTATTTATTTATGTAAATGTGATATGTATGTATAATTGAGAAATTTCTATTTTACTATTCATGTTTTTCTCTTCACCTGTCTATTTTCTTTCCTCTGCCATGCATGTATGGAAAAACACACATGTCTTAAGGCTTTAATTTTGCTTAATTTTGTGTAAATTTGTCCAGTGTAGTTAAAAATCATGAGAAAAGATAATATTTTAAATAGTATTTTAAAATATTCTTGCATCATGGCTTACTGCCTAAAAAAGGAAGAAATACGCTTTGACCCTGTTGTTACTTCTTCTATAGTACATGATGCTAAATCAGTCGATTTGGCTAAAATATGTTTACCCAAAGGAATTACTTATGGCCTTTTAACTGAAACCGGCAGTTGGCTTTTGCCCTGCCATCTCCACACACACTTAATTTTGTAGCCACTGTGTGAGTTTCTAAAGTCTCTGTTTTAGATTTCAATTAAGATGAATTATGTCCCTTAGTTGTTGGAGAAGGTTATTTGACCAGTATGAAGAGGGCTTGGCACCCAGATCCTTGCTGTGGGAGGGTTTTCTGCTGTTACTGAGAAGCCAATTGCTTAGCAGTAAGTGGTGTGAAACCATTCTTTCCCCAAACCATAGTACTCTGTTCTGTCTTGAGAGTTCATAGGTATACCTTTTTTTAAGGCATTTCACATCAGAATGATCTGTCTTAGATGGAGAGTAACTCCAAGATGGAATGTGGCTAGACATAGCTTATAGTCTTGTCACTTACCTTACTGACTGTAGCTCACATATATTAAAAGTTTCTGGTAAGAAACATGACAAACTTCTCACAGTCTGATGCATCGATTTAAACAGATTTACCAAACTTGTTATTACGTATTTTTAGTGCTTTCTTACAGTTATATCAATTCATTTGCTTCCCCCCCACTTCCTTCTTTTGAAAAATCAAATATACAGACACTGGTCATGGCATAAATAACAAAGAAGAAGCTTAGGAATAATTTTAACATTTAAGATTTCCACTCTTAAAAAGCTGAAATTTTTTCTGATTTTAATATTTAAAGTAGGTATCATGATCTAGATCTTGGTTAAAATACATAGTTTCTTTTAAGAGAATTTTTTTAAAAAAGGAAAACCAGCTTCTGGCATTATCTCAGCAGAGCTTAAGCTAACATCCAGGAAAAAATACAGAAAACAGGAAGAGTTGTTGATTCTTTTTTCTGAAGACACACTGTAGCATCCCCTTTGGAACTTTTATGCTGATAAAATCCAGTTACATTACTGGACAGTTGCCTGAAAGAGGAGATGTACAACAGTGTCTTAAAGGAACCGTTTTCTAATCAACTCAAGGTCATTCTCTCTTACATTAAGAAGGGATTCAGGACAACAGTTCTACCATAGCTTAACTGTATTTTATTTCAGCTTTGAATCGTTATGTGGATCAGAGCATCCTTAGAACTCACAACGCAAACTCTGACTACACTCTTGATTAGTTCCTTCCAATCAAGTAAAATAATTCCTAAAAATCCTCAGTAAATCAATCTTTGAAAATAGTGAGGAAAACATAATATACAGTTAAATGTACTATTAAGAAAATACAGTAACCAACAGGACCCTCTTATAAGTCTTTTAAAACAGATAGACGTTTAACCTTGCTTTTTAAGAAATGTACATGATTTAAGAGACTAAACATCAAGAACAGAGTAGTGAATTAAAGAAGATATAACATTCAATTGTGTACTGGATACCAGCTATATTTTGCAGCTGTATAGTATTATTTTTAAATAAAATATGAGGGAAAAGAGCCAAATACAACTTTCTGAAAGAAATAAAGAGAGAACAGAATACAAGTTCAATAAGCTGAGCTTTTAGTGTGTTTGACATAAAATGAAAATGCACAACTGTGATTTGGAGAACAGTTAGGCAAGATTATTATGTGCTCCTGGATATTCAGAAAACTGTGTCCAGGTCCATTTTATGTTATAGTTCCCCGAAGTCCTGTGTGTGCCTTCTTATGTGAACATGAAGAATTCTGAACTAGACACTGTGGATGCACCAAGAGAGAATGCATTTGGAATTCTTTTATAAACAAAATTTCAGTAAGAAAAAGCAGCAATGTGAATTTTTGTTTTGAAATTTTGCAAGTAGATAAGGAAGAATGAGCCAAAATAGTCACTTCCAGCCTTTTTCATTGATCAGTTTATGGTTTCAAATAAAAATACTCCTTTAGAGTTTTAAAATGAGAAAAATATGTATATAAGAGTATATATATATATATTTCTTTTCTGCCTGTTTCCAATATTAGATATTACAAAATTGTTTGAAACACTGCTTCTTCTAGGAATGGATTCTACTCCTTTCATGAGTAAATATGGATTTACAGGAATTTTCTCTGACCTTTATAAAATGTTATAGCAGATTATATTACAGTGTTTTATTCTTCTATATACAATATGAAGGTCACTTATGTTGTATAATGAGTGAGGGCTCTATTTTACTAATGTTTTCCATATCACATTTCCAAACGGATCTCCAGCTTTATCCTTATGGTCTGGAAGTCGTTGGGTGGACCAATTTATTGTCTAGGGTTAAATGAAAACAATTCTAAGAAAAAGCTGCAGCTGAGGAAAACGAGGATTAAAAGAACAATTTAATTTTAACATTAAAAAAATCAGGTATTTGGTTTCCTTTCCCTTTCTTTAATGTATATTTGACTATGTGAACTTTTCATAATTGTTTTCCAATTTGATTATCAGAAAAGCTCATGCCTTTGCTATTTTGGGTATGCTAAAGTATTCTGTAGTGCCTTTTTCTGGGTTCACACTCTTTTTCTTGCTTCTAATAAATCCCTAACCAGCACTTTTTCTTTCCACTCAGTGTATTTTCTTCATTCTTTCTAGTTGCTGTTTTTGATCCCTCTTCCCTCATTTAGAAGCTTTCTTTGATACTTCAGACTCTAGATAAGTCAAAGAGGACCTCCATGGCTGCATGGTCCATTCAAGACCAGACATGCTAAGTGATATGGCTGCATTTCTTAGCAGATAATACTCTGTTTTTTCACATACTTCATTGTATCACCTGCCCCAAAAAAACCAAAATAGGGATTTCTTTTCGAAAAGAATAATAAATTTACACATGCTGAAAATTAAATTTCATAAGAGGAGCTTTTTATTGATGGTGTGGTAAGTCATTACAGTGCGGATCCTTCACTGGTTCAATGAGAAAAGAATGAATCTTTTCCCAATACAGCAACCTCCTTGTGGGTGGCATTAGGAAGTTGGGTATCCTTTGGAACACACGGGGAAAGTACATGTTGCAAAATTCTTTGAGGCTTTTGACTTTAGTGCCCAAAATTTGTCAGAAATCAGAAAATTTTCTTCTATTTTTTTATTTTGGTCATTCTTTTTCTAATCAGGAACCAAGGATGACAAAAGCATGAAGTCAGGCTCTGAGGGGGCATCAACCTTAGTAAATCATTCATATGCACACATACAAGGGTATTTAAACATATATATCACACAATGTAGAATTTTCACAGGAAAAAGAGGAGGCTTGGGCAATTTGGAAAGCTGCCATAGAAAAAAAATCTGGCCTTGGGTGTCTAAGGCAGTTGCCACCAGAGGGCGATTATTGTAACAAAGCTTCAGTCTACGCAATTGCTTTTTTTTTTTGTCCTAGTTGTCCAGTTAACAGAAATGTAACATACTCACAGTGGAACCTTAAACATTATGCAGGATAACTCTGAGAGTTCATTTTCGATTTCAAAAAGGAAGTAATCATTGTTGATAGTGAATAAAGAAGGAAAGTGAAATTTCTCGATGGAAGATTTGCCTAGTAGATTTTGATACGACAAATTGAAAGAAGAAAGTTGTGCCGTATTAGATGATTGAAACTCCAATGTACCTCACCCCAAAGAGATATTCATTTACTCTGTTTTACTCCTTTGTTTTCCTTAGTAGTGACAGAGTAAGTTGATGCATATGGCCAGGGGGTTTTGAAGCCATTAATTTTTAAAGGACTTTTTTCTTCTCCTTGCCAAGAGGCATCTTAGTGAGATATTTTGGATTTGGCCCTAAACATCCTTTATAGTTTTGTATACATTTTATCTTGGTCTGAACGTCAGACTATATAAGTATAGAGTGATGCATTTAATGGCATGAAATGTAACATAATGCAAGCTTTAATACCTGGAATACAGTAAACCAGTAGCTCTGAGTTATATTACCCGTCGTAAACTTCTCTAACCTGTGGCTCATTTTCAAAATAATAAACGTAACTATTCCATAAAAATATCTCAACACAGAAGAGCCAGAAAAGTGAAGGACATGAACAGATGGTACATCAATCTTCTGCATTTATACAATTTGTTTTTTAATGCAAATAGTGTGGGTTGCCTGCTCATGCCTTGGATATTTGTTCCAAAGATGAGCACATTTTCTTATCTTTCTGGATCAATGTGACATTTGCAGTTATCATAAAGTGGGAGCCCATTTAATGATGTTAATGCTTCCTTAATGTAAAAGTAAAATCACCTTCTTTATAAAAACGAACAGATTAAAAGTCCCAAAGAGACCATTGAAATCTGTGACATTTGCAGTTACTGGTAACTAGATTGCTTGATTATACACAGGTAAAAAAAAAAAATCTTAAAAGCATTGTTTATGATCGTTAATCAGCACATTAAATGTGAATTCTAGATTCCCTTATGAGCAAGAGAGTAAATAAAAAACTATTTGGATAAAGAAACCAGCAAGTTAGGCTTTTTCAAAAGAGTTACCACAGTTAAATGTTAAATAAGCCTCTCTAAATTTTAAGAGAGCTTGCACATTTGTACTCTTTGTGGATCCTTAAAAATAAACGATAGTATTTCTGAGATGTAATGCTTTTCTAAACCAGAAAACACTTAAAAATAGTAAAGCGATTTAGGTAGTAATAGTAAAACATTGTAGGTGTGGTATTGATTTTTTTTAATCTTAATTCACAGAACGATACCAGTATATAGCCACCCCCCTCCTCCATATATTTCAAGCTTCATGGAGAAAAGCCATTTATAGAAGTGAAGAGTGATGTTTCTAAGTCTTATTCAGTTCCATCAGTAGAACCCCCTTGGCTACCTCATGGGGAGCCTGCTTTGGGAATTCGTTTCTTTTTCCTGTGTATTGTTGTGTCTGTTTTCGATGTTTCATACACATGCCCAGAGGCCGTCTGGCAGCCTATACACTTTTTAAAGCCAATTTGAAAAAGCAAATCATTTTCCTTCCTGCTAAGACAGCTGGCTGTTGCATACAGCGTTTTCCACTAGAAATGAGTTATGGTCACTAACTAATTCCAGAAGGTCCAAAGACTTGGCATTTGATGAGAGCAAATTTTGATCACTATCAAATTGGCATCAACTCCAATAATGGGCTAACCTATGAAATGCAGAGCACAGGAGTGTCCTGTAAGTAACCTCAGCCACTCTGTGTAGCTTCCTAAAAAGCTTATGGAGATAAAACAACGACAACCCTACCTCAGGGATGTTCTCTAAAACAAGTGGATGTAAGTCCTGAGTGTTTGCAACTTTTATAGATCTCGTTTCATGTGGAATCAACTCGCTTCCCTGGTGGGTGGGGCCGTGTTGACAGAGGCTATCTATATATTTGAAATAGATCACACACCCAGTTCAATAAATAGAGCAGATGGAGTGAGACAAAGTTAAATCTGAGAAACAGGACCTTTATTGCAGCAATGAAATATTTTTCAGACTCAGGTCTATGTGCCCAGGATTTAAATGAAATCATGGTGTCTTGAAATAATTGAATCATATTTTGAAAAGAAAATAAACATGCTAGCTGGGACTTCAGTCTCTCAGGAAGGCTGTTCATCCATTCACTAATTCAATCACCTATTTACCAACAAATATTTAACACCCATTTTGCAAGCCAGGTACACACACAATGACAGGCATTAAGGATGCAGCAATAAATAAGATGGACACACGTTCTATCTTTCCAGAACTTGTAGTCCATCAGGGAAGAAATATGAGGCCAGTAATTATAATAAATGATAATAAAGATAGTGGTAGAGGATATATAGGGTATTTATGGAGGCATAGAGTATGGGGATGTAATCTAACCTAGAAGTCACAGATGAAAGGAAAGAAAAGAGTGTTCTAGAAGAGGGAGTGGTAAGGCTAAAGGCTTGGTGTAAATGGTGGTATATTGGAGGAACTAAAACGTGACAATCACAGCAGAAGGGATGGAAAACTAATCACCTTGATTGGCTGAAAAGATCTGGGAAAGACCATATAATTCTTGGCATGTCAAAACAGAAGTTTAGTTGGTACTTCTTAACTTTCTGTAGCTAAAGAGTGTTTCAGAATTTCATACATTGCTACAGAACTGGTTAAAGCCATATTTGTCTTCACATACTCATAAACCCTTTCACAGTTCCAACCTAGTGACTGGCAAATAGTAGCTGTTCAATAAACTGTTGTAAAATAGAATCCAGAGGATGTATTTGTATTATGACTGATTTACCAAGTTACCACAAACTGAATGGCTCAAAACAACAGGAATTTATTCTCTCACCATTCTGGTCGTTGTAAGCCTGAAATCAGTCCAACTCAAGATGTTGGTAGGGCTATACTCATTCAGAGCTTCTAGGGGAGAATTCAGTCCTTGTTTCTTCCAGCTTCTGGTGCCTCCTGGCATTCCTTGGTTTGTGGTTGCCTCACTCTATTCTCTGTCTCTCTCTTTACATTGCCATCTCCTTTGTGTGTATCTGTCTAATCTCCCCCTGCTTCTCTCTCTCTTTTTTTTTTTATTATCTAAACTTTATTTTTAATTAAAAAAATTTTTTATTGGAGTATAATTGCTTTACAATGTTTTGTTAGTTTCTGCTGTATAGTGAAGTGAGTCAGCTATATGTATACATATATCGCCCCCTCTAGGACTTCTCCCGCTCCATCCCACCCATCTAGGTCGTCACAGAGCACCGAGCTGAGCTTCCTCTGCTTTATAGCATGTTCCCACTAGCTATCTATTTTACACATGGTAGTGTATATATGTTATTCCGAATCTCCCAATTCGTCCCACCCTCTCCTTCCCACCCTGTGTCCACATGTCTGTTCTCTACGTCCGCGTCTCTATTCCTGCCCTGCAAATAGGTTCATCTGTACCATTTTTTTTTTTAATAAGAACAATTGTGGTAGCATTTAGGGTCCACCCTGATTATCCAGGATAACCTTCCATCTCAAGGTTCTTAACTATCACATCTGCAAAGACTGACATATATGGTAACAGTTGAAGGTTCCAGGGATTAGGATCTGATATCTTTAAAGAGAGGGTATGTTTCAGTCTACCCCAGCACTTATTCACATTTCTCATATTTAGGACTTCAGTGTTGAGAAAAAGGGTGGATAGTCCTACATTCAACTATTCTAGGATTTAAGTCAAATGCCAGTGTGGAAAGAACCATGCACCCTTGGTCTGGATATGACTATAGAACTCTGGCCCTTCTGTGCTGTAAGGGCCATGTGGGCATGAGAAAGGTCTCTAAGAACAAGTGATCACAAAGATGCTTTGAGTAATTTAGGGCTTACTTGTAGAGGTTAAGTGGATTATAAGAAATATGAGGGCAAGGCCAATGTCATTTTGTGGTTTCCATATGGATTAAGTCTGAAGGAGTCTTCTCTGTGATCACCGGCAGGTCCTTTCACAGTTCTACTGAGATGAGATGAGTTAAAACTTCCAAAGTAGGATCTTCATTTAACTTGAACTATACACCCAATGCTGGGAGTTTTGTTATTATTATTATTAAAAAAAAAAAACTATCCAAGATAAATTCTGTCTATATGCCAGATGATTTCTTAGGTTCCAGTTCACAATTCTAGATTTCTTAGAAGAAGTTCCACTCTAGAAATAAATAAACTAAAATAAGTTTTAGGTATTCTTTGGCATAGCATTATATCATCCAAATTACATCAGTATCCTTGGGATCAGTCCTAGCCCAGAACATAGTAGAAGCGAAATTCAGAAATGTGTTGGGCACTTTACATGTGCCGTAATACTCAGTTCTCACAGCAACTCAGTGAAATAATATTATCCCCGTTTAACAAATAATAAACCATGGCTCAAAAGTACAATATATTTATGAAGTCATACAGCTAATTTGGAGTGGATCTGTGATTAGGATTCAAATCAGCCTGACCCCCACCCTGATGATTATTTCATCATACCAATCTTACTGCTCAGAAGCAGGACTGGAGGTTAAATGTCCTTGGATCAAGTTTGGGGTTTTGCCATTATGCCATGCATGACAATCAATGCTCAAAGGCGGCCATTTCAAGATAAATAGGAGAACATGTCATCTTACCACTACATTTAAGGAGTCCATTGCCTTAAGACAGAGTATAGCTCAAAAAAATAATTTTGGGTAAAGTGTAGCTAAACTAGTGGGTCACAGGGTCATAAACATCAAGAAAATGATCTTCATGGAGTCTTGCTCACTTTTGAGGCTGCTGTCATGAAGGACGGCCACCACCTTATTCCAAATATCCTTGGGGACATTGATAAAGACAACTATCTTTCTGATGAGATGACAACTACCCTTCACTTGTTTCAGATGAGAGATGAAAAATTTGAACTATTTTTGTTTCTTCTAAGTTTAATGATATGACTTACTAATATTAGCAGAGCTCTGAGAACATATTTTCCTGATTTATATGGCTTTTACATGAGTCAGAAGCACAGCTACATATAGCAAATTTTCTTATTAAGTCATGGTAGAGTAAGCGTTCTGGGTATGCCAACGACATGGCTACTGCCTTCTCTTCAATAGTCTTTGGCATCCTAAGGATGTCACACGGTTTCTTCCTACAGCGAAGGACAGATTCATGCTGTTACTTTTTTTTTTTGAGAAATCTTGGTTGAAAGCACCAACAGTGATACAACTTGGTTCATTTTGTCATTTTTTACTCCCTTGAATTACTACATAAATATTAATAGCTAAACACATTGCAAACAGGTGGAGCTCATTCTGTCTCTGGAGCGCTGCCACCGTTATGTGATATCTCAGATGGGTGACGAGATTTTCCATGTGGGGAGGGCGGTCTGTCATTCCATGCCAACCCCATTGGACACACCCTTGGCTTGGAGTTCTTTATTTCCTGTGATATCTCTATGACAGCCTTCTTGGTCTTTTAACAGTTCATTCAGTAGAGTGGGAAGGAGTAACACACTCCATTTAAAATCCACATTCACTCCACTGTATATCTGGTTACTTTTTTTCAAAGAGTGGCTGTTACTGATAAGAACATGGAAGAGAGCCCCCAATATTTAAAGGTACACATCAGCTATGCATGAAATATTTTTGCCACACATCTACATTTGTGTATGCTTGATGAACTTTTCAAATGAAGCGAGCCACAGATTTATTATGGTAGATAATATTACGATAAAGTCCCCCTTTTATCCCCTGATTTGCAGATACAAAGCTTAACCTATATATTTCTGCAAAGTAAAAATGTATCATTACAGTCATCAATACGTAAGTGGCATGACTGTTTTCAAAGGCCTTAGCTATGTAGGCATATTTGTCTACCTTTTTATGCTGAATTGTTTTCTTTATGTATGTTTACCTTCCATGTACAGACATATTTCAAAATAAAATTCAGAAATCAGGGTGGACATAATGCTAGCCATAGTGACTAGAATATTCTTCCTCTGTCAGTTAAATAATTCACCTAAATAGACTTGTTTTCAATAGGAAGCAAGCACATTCAGAATTGTCCTGGAATATGTTGAATATATGTGATTGTGTGTGATTCATCAGATTAGAAAATGTATGAGGCTCAGTGTACTTGAATTTCTCAACTGGTTTACAACAGATCCATTAATACATTTTGTTATAAACATTTAAGAAACTGATTTATAAGCCCAAATGGCCCATCTTCAAAACCTTATGCATTACAGAAGTTTCTGATTTACCCCGGCAGTTAGAAAAAATTAAATTCTATAATTTCATGGAAGAGGTTTGATTTGGTCAAAATCATGAAGCAAAATTGTATTTTTATTGTTATATCATTGGTTATTTATCATATGTTAATTTAAAGCAAAATATTGAGGTAAAATCACATCTTTTATTTTTTCTATGAGGTAGCAGCATTAAACCTATTTGACATGAATACTTTTAGTGCCCATATAAAAATCTGCAGTAAAAAAGATCAGCCTTCTGGTAGGGTTGAAACAGTCTAGTCAGTCTTGATGATCCTCTTCCTTCTCTACTTTTAGCTTAGATTCAGCCCCTTTCCTCATTTTTCCCTACCTAACGTGCATTGTCTTGGGCACAGGCACTCTCTTCAAGGTGGTTAACATACGTAATTTATTTTACCTAGGGACAGAGCCCATTACTTCCACCAGTTTGTACAGGAACCTGTGACAATCCACTATAGGGATACATATACTTAAATAACTCAAGCTACTAAGTGTGCAGAGAGATGGAAAATAAGTAATGGGAGGAGGGGGACATAACTTCCATTTTCATCAGCCTTCATGCATACAGACAGTTTTCATACAGAGAAGATGAGAAGCACCAATGCAACTCAGAGCTCACAACCTTAAGCACAGCCTTTTCCTCCAATTATTAGACAGGGGACTGTACCAGGGAACCCCAATTTCCCCCGCCCCATTTATTGATATCTCTTAAAAATTGAGATCTATATTTAAATTCAAAGACTTGGGTTGCAGTGATTATACATGAACTTAATATCTGAGAGATAACAGAGCTCGGAGAGGTACGACTTTATGAAATGCTTTACTTGATTGGAAAAAAATAAAAAGACCAGTGGAGAAGAATTGGGCAGTGTTCTACTATAGTAATTTGAAATTCCACCTCAAATCTTTCCTATTTATCTATTCAAATATGAAAAACAATATACATAACTAATAAGAATAAACTATTTAGCCTGCTTGAACCAACAATTATTTTTTTGGAAACAGTTTTTAGATCAGTTTTTCTGTTGCTACTTACTTGCTTTCCCCTATTGCTTATGAGTTTGTAGGATATTGGAATGGTGTCCTATTTGTCTTTGACTCTTTAGTTTAGTACAAATCATAAAAATGAGATGGCAATTGACTATTTGCTGGATGTGGAATGATTAAATGTCTGCACTTATCACAGTATGATGTATGTGTGTATATATAAGTATAGAAAGTGATATTTTAGACAATAAAATAAAATGCTCTTTTGAGAGTTTTTGAATTTCATTTTTCAAGTACTACATTTCTAATTAACAACATTGATAAAATGTTGAAGATTATTTCTACCATTAAAGGTTAAGGGGCCATGAATCAAGTGTAGTTGTTGACATTCTGTTAGGTACCGAGACTACACGGTTCTGGTAATGTTTTATATATTAACAATAAAGATTAAAGAAACGGGGAGGGAGGGCATAAAGAGGAAAAGTTTAGAAAGTCATATTATAATTTACCAAGATATGATTATTGGAAGCTCTTGTTTTTCTCCCTGCCTTCCATACCATCACCAAAAAAAAAAAAAAAAAAAAAAAAGGATTTGGACATCTAGAAAACATCTAGGAAATGTCCTCGTTGCAGCAACAAATATTTGTAATTTCTTCTATTGAAAAACCTATTTGAAGATAATAAAGTTCAACACAAAAGAGATGTTAAGCATTCTGTGAGAGGAGTTTTGTAAAGAGATTTCATTTGTGGAATTTATGCAACACTGGCCAAATCTGCTTCATTGAATTTTATCAGCATTAATAAAGCATCAGAGATCTGTAAATACTCTGTCAGATATCCAGGTGTATTTTTAATTTCCCTTAGTCTCATGAATACTGTTAAACCTGTCTGCTTCTAAACATAAGATGAACAAACTTACAGAACCATAATTTCGTATTTAATACATGCCTTGTAACCTCATGAGAACCTCTCTCAGAAGCAGTAGGTTTAACACGGTACTGGACCACTAGTCAGAGAGCCTGGGTTCCAGCCCTAATTCTACTGTTGGCTAGTTGATGACTCTCAATAAGTCGTCTTTGGGGCCTCAGTTTCCTCATATGTATTATGAAGAAGGTATTGGCTGTAGTAAGATGGACTTGGATTCAATTTCCAGGCCTGTCACTTACCACCGTGTAACCTTGGGCAAGCTACATATCTTCTGATTGCTTCAGTCTCCCCATTTTTTGGAAAATATGTACATCATGGGGATATTTCAATAATTAATTGAGGTAACACGGATAAGGAGTTACCATAGCACCTCACACATAGTAAGTACTGCAATTATTATCCATAAAGGTTCATTTAATGACAACTCTTAAGAATTAAAGTTTTGTTTTCTTGAGTTGTGGTTATCTCATCATTTTATTTTCCTCATAAGCTCAAAAAAGGTAAAGAAGTAAATATTATCCCTCACTTGTAGTAAGTGGTAGTATGTCCTTCTCTTCTACAGATTGATTTTGTTTTTACTGTGTACAAACCCCAAAAAGACTTTCTAAAGGAAAATAGAGCTTGGTCAGGGAAGTGTAAGGAGAACACTGAGTGAAGGGAAACCATGTTATAGAACAAATGACTGTTTGTCGGGTTGTCAGTAACTCAGAGTGAACATGATGTTATCACCTAGTATTTACTACAGGAAGTTTCATGGAAGTCTTGAGACATATTCCCATGATGCTCAAGGGTAGGTTGTAACAAGGTGAGCAGAAGCTACGTGACAACAGAATTTGGCTCTCTATAAACAAGAGCACCTTTAATGTCAGAGCTCACCCAGAAATGGAACGGACTATCTCAAGCATCAAATTACTCAGGGACACTGTAGTTCAGTGGTGAGAGATCTAAGACCTGATTCAAGCCTCACCAAAAAATTTGCTATTGAGGAAATTTTCGTTATATTTAAACCAAAAGTTGTTCTTCTATATTTTCTATTTCTTTACTTCAAGTTGTTCGCATCTATTTTCTAAATTAACCAGTTGATAGTTCTTTGTGCCGCCGTTGATGAGGTTCTAATTCCTGAATCTAATAAGCAAACCTTCATTCCTTATACATGTTACTGCTGGTTTTCAGTGGCTACTCAGTAAATGTTATAATCATGACCCTATCTCTTAAGCCTAAGACTTTGATATAATTGATTTTTTTTCTCTTGAAACTTTTTCTTTGGTTTCCACAAATCCGTTTGAGAAGTCCAGATTTAAAACATCTCACCCAAACATTTTTTGGCTGTTTTTAGGTTCTTTTGTGGGATTTTCTTTCCCTCAACCTTGAAATATGGGAGGACACAACACTTAACTCCTCTTTTCTCCTTGAGTAAACTCATCGCATTCAAACTAGAGTACTTAGAGATAATGAAACTCTAATAACCTAATTCTCCATTCCATGTAATATCTTAACTTTTGTCCTATGCATTTGGAATGGTACCAGCTATGTACTGTCCTTAGGAGAATTAAAAAAGTGGTCACTCATATCATTTTCTGTAAGACTTATTTCCCTCTTAGAACTCAGGTTGAGAAAGTCATTTCTGCAAAACCTGTTCCAGGATGCCCAAGAGCTATGTTTCCAACATCTTACCAGCCATCAGCTGGACTGAGCAGGGACACTGTCATTTTCCCTTCAAACCTTTCTCTTCATTTTCAAATGCAGTGGTACACAACTGTCCAATCCCTTGCTCCGGAAGTTCAGGAGGAAACTGAGGTCTCTCCTCTCTAAAACTTGGAGTGATTACCTACTAAATATGTCTCAAATCAGTTGCCTTCTTTTTTCCATCCCACTGGCTAGGTTTAGCCTTTTATTACATTTTATTTGGACTATTATCAGAGGGAAGTAGCCCTATATTTTCTATTCTTCCTGAATGAAATCTCATCTACCTACCACCATCATCTTCAGTCTATCCTTCAACGCTGTCCAAATGATCTCTTCTGGACATAAATAAAATCTTTTTGTTCATTTGGCTCCATCTTGGCCCATCAGTTGGCATGGCACACAAGTTTTCTATCTTCTAGCCCAGGTTCTCTTTTCCAATCCCCCAATACAATGTCTTCTCCTGTTGTGTTACTTGAAGTTCTTTGAATGCACAACACTTTTTTTTTTAATCTTAGCTGTTATCTTTGCTATTACCTTTTCCTAATTACCATTCACCTCTTTATCTGTGAACTTCACCCTTCCTTCATTATTCAAGTAAAATTCATCATTCTCATTAAAACTCTTTAATCCCCCAGTGGTTAGTAGCTAGTAGAGTGTCTGGAACATAGCAAATACTTAATAAGTGTTAAACTTTAAATGTATTATTATATATACCTGTTATTTTATTATTATGCTGTTGAAGGTGGGTTGCAGCCTCTGGATAACAGGTTGTACCAATAGAACTCTGAGTTCCTTCCAATCTAAGATCCTATGAGTCTATGATTTACCTTAAACTAAGTGTTTAGAAAATCTAAGATTAATCCCATTTCTTTTCTCCTTCAGTTTATATGACAACACTATATTAAGACATCAAAGATATTTGTCAATTGGTTAGGCTAGAATTCCTGGAATTAATATTGCAATCCTAACTCTAAGACTACAATGTCACATTGACATTTCAAAAAATACATCTTGTAGCTCATTGGCACTTCAACAGAATTCTTTATTCATGAAGTTTCTTCATTTATTTTGTACTCAGTATAAGGCATATTTTATAGCACTTAAACATTAAATCACATTTCATTACTTCCCCCAAACTAGCCCTGAGACCTATTTTAAGTTTGAACAATTTCAGGTCACAAAAGTTCACCTTACCTTATGGAGAAAGAAGCCCAGAAAAGAAAAATCTCTATTTTTTTTTTTTTAATCAAAATGAGTCCTTAAATCTCTATCTCACCATGGTTCTCTGTGTTTCTACTTTCCTCTTTCCCTCTCCTTCTCTGCTGACATTAGCATAAAAATGTGCTACCCTAACTCAGCAGTCTGTTAACTGATAAGCTATCAAAAATTCATCTGTTATTTTTACAGCTTAAAGGCAGATGCCATTTCAAGAATTAGAGTTGAATGAGTAGGATTTGTTAGTGCTTTTTAGATTCATCATTGTAAACTTGAGGTATTTTAAAATGGAATGATTGGAGGCTTGAAATATTATCCCATGAGCAATCAAGCTTTAGAATTTTGCTAGCCTTAAATTTTCGTCTGCATAAAATAATTTCATATCATGTTGTATCATAAAGAATTTTGGTTGTTGTCTAGCATTTCTATTGAAAATCTTTCCTGCATTAAATTCAGACCAATGTAATTATCCAGGAAAACGCAGATCAGACCATCCCCTTCTATTCCAGCAGGGGCCCCCTTTGCCATAAGATGCTTCTCAAGGTCTCCAAATATGTGCTTGGTAAACAATGATTTTCTCAGGTTGTATTTCTGAATTGCTTTGGGCACAATAAGGTGGCACTCAGGTTAGAAGGTGGGTCTGCTCCAGGTTGCAGGCCTTAAGACACCTGGGATTGTTCTGGAAGTTTGTATTAGAAATCAATTTGAGTAAAAGAATTATTTAAAAAATGAGGGGACTTGGTTTGCCAACATTTTTCACTGTTACGGACTGCTTTCTTATCACAGGGACTAGTTATTGACTTAAAGATCATCCATTCACACACACAAAAAAAGTCACGTATTTACAGAAAAGCGAAAGGAAAGTACAAGTGATGGAAAGGAAGATAAACTACTTAATAATACAAGATGTATGTATCATTATGCTCCAATATGTTTTCTATTGTGTAACTGTCCAATAGTGGCTTGACAGATTGAAATCTGAATATGGTTTAATTCATTGATAAACTATTTGAAATATATGATCTCAGCAATTCTTAAATTCTAGCTATTTTTGTCATAATCAACGTGTAATTTTTCACAAATACCACCAATATCTTACAGAGAGTAAGCTGAACAAATGTATGTATATAATGGTTAGAAGATTATTTTTAAAGTAAACAATTATTTTTCATTACACAAGTATTAAATAAATACATGCTTGTTGTAAAACTTCAAAGAATACATAAACATATTGAGTAAAAATACGTTCTCTCCCTTTCCACATTTATCCTAAAACCAAATACTATCAATACATTAATATAAATCCTTTGAAGCTTTTTACCATAGAGTCATAGTGTCTATTTATCATCTGTCTACTTATCCCTGTAGACTTTTGGACTTTATAAATTTTTATTTCCTTTAACTTGGTTTTTAAGCAGTATCATCTCATATGCACACAAGACTCAGGAATTAGACTGCCTGGATTCAGAATCTTTAACCTTCCACAGTCGCTTGACAGCTCTGTGCTTCAGTTTCCTCATATTTAAAGTATGCATAATAATCGTACTCACTTTAAAGAATTTTTGTGGGGAATGTTGTTGTGGTTGTGAGCATGTGTGTGTATGTGTGTGTGTATTCCATTGTTCTGGATATTTCACATATCAACTATATATATATATATATATATATATATATATACACACACACACACACACACACACACACACATATTCATGAAGTAAGAATTATTCCTAGCACACAGTAAGCATTAAATTAGTCATAGTGATAGTGTTAGTATTATTATTTTATACTTCAACACCCTCTTTTCACTTAATAATACATCTTCTGATCTTTCCAGATCACTCCATAAAGGTCTATTAGATTCATTTTAAACACTGCATAGTATTCTGGACTCTGGAAGTAATTTATTTAACTACTATCTTTTGGATGGACCTTAAGTTTGCTTCCTTTTTTTTTTTTTGCAATTAGTATAATGTTGTAATGAGCATCCCTGTACGTGTGTGTATGAATTTATGTGACTGTACCTATAAATAAATTTTTAGAAATAGAATTGTTAGATCAAATGGTATCACAATTAATATCTCTTAACCCCCCCACAAATGTGCATTTCTCTCAGTGGTGCAGTTGGGCATTCACCAGTAAATAAAATGGTATGACTTTTAAATTTGTAACCTGATAGGCAAAAAAAAAAAGGTCTTAAAAAAAAATTTTGCACTTCTCTGATTAAAGGTGAGGTTGAGCATCTTTTCATGGATCGTGTGTATTTCTTTAAGTATTTGCTATTTCTTTAAACTGATGATTTTTATGATCGAACATATTATAGATATTCATCATTTGAATCATATATGTCAAATAATTTATCCTATCCTTTTACCTGCTTTTTAAAATTTTGTGAATGTTGGGACTTCCCTGGCGGTCCAGTGGTTAAGACTCCGTGCTCCCATTGCAGGGGTGTGTGTTCAGTCCCTGGTCAGGGGACTAAGATCCCACATGCTGTGTGACATGGCCAAAAAATAAATAAATAAACATTAAAAAAATTGGAGAATGTCTTTTTTATTATTATAAAATCTTTACCTTTCAATGTAGTAAAAAAGATAATATTATTTGTAATGGCTTCTTCATTTTGTGTTCTGTTTAATATATATTAATATTTTTCTAATTTTGGTAATTTTTAAATGTATGGCTCTTGAATTCATATGAAATTTATGTTTCTGTAAGAGAAAGTGTGAGGTTTATTTGTCTTACTTTCACCATATAAATAGCCATGTCCAATAGCAGTTATTAAATAGCCTATCTTTTCCCTAATTATTTAAAATAGCATCATATCACATACTAAATTCCCATATACAGTGAATATAATTCTTTGTTCTCTATTCCGTTCCATTAATATTTGTTTATTCTTGTATCAAACAGCATGTTTCTATTTCAAATAGCTTTACAATATGTTTTAATATCTCTTTGGGCATTACCATTATTACTATTTTTTTCAAAAAATTTTCAGCTATGTCCATGCATAGTCACTTCCAAATAACTTAATAATCAACTGGCCAAGTTCTGTAAAACTAGACTGGAATTTTAATTAGAGTTGCAATAAATTTATAGATTAATTTAGTTTAACTTTTAAAATCTCAGATTTATTTGAATTGTCTCATTCGGGAACATGTTATTTATTTTCACTTCCTCATATTACATAAAACTTAAGAATTATAAGATTCCTTTTAGTGAGGTGGATGGACTTAGAGTCTGTCATACAGAGTGAAGTAAGGCAGAAAGAGAAAAACAAATACCAGATGCTAACACATATATATGGAATCTAAAAAAAAAAAAGATCATGAAGAACCTAGGGGCAAGACGGGAATAAAGACACAGACCTACTAGAGAAAGGACTTGAGGATACGGGGAGGGGGAAGGGTAAGCTGGGACAAAGTGAGAGAGTGGAATGGACATATATACACTACCAAACGTAAAATAGATAGCTAGTGGGAAGCAGCCGCATAGCACAGGGAGATCAGCTCAGTGCTTTGTGACCACCTAGAGGGGTGGGATAGGGAGGGTGGGAGGGAGGGAGACGCAAGAGGGAAGAGATATGGGGACATATGTATATGTATAGCTGATTCACTTTGTTACAAAGCAGAAACTAACACACCCTTGTAAAGCAATTATACTCCAATAAAAGTGTTTTTTAAAAATAAATAAACATGACAAGTTTTCCCAAAAAAAAAAGAATTATAAGATTCCACTTGTAACAATTACACACCAACAAATTGGATAACCTAGAAGAAATGAATAAATTCTTAGAAACATACAACCTACCAAAACTGAGTTATGAAGAAATCAAAAATATGAACAAACATAAAACTAGTAAGGAGATTAATTTGGCAAACACCTCCCAACAACAACAAAACTCCCAGGCTTCATAGAGAATTCTACCAAACATTTAATGAAGAATTAACACCAAAACCCTTCCAAGAGATTGAAGAAGAGGAAACACTTGCAAGCTCATTTTATGAGGCCATTAATAACCTATACCAAAGTCAAGCAAAGACACCACAAGAAAAGAAAATTACAGACCAGTATCCCTGATACACATGGATGCAAAAGTCCTTCACAAAATACTAACAAAATTCAACATCACATTGAAAGGATCATACACTATCACCAAGGGGACTTATCACTGAGATGCAGGTATAGTTCAACACAAGAAAATTACTCAATGCAATACACCACATTCACAGCTCTGTACACTGAAAACTATAAAACATTCATGAAAAATATTGAAGAAGACCCAAATAAATGGAAAGATATTCTGTGTTCATGGATTGGAAGAATTAATATTGTTGAAATATCCATACTTTCTAAAGGGATATACACATTAAATACAATCCCTGTCAGAATCCCAATGATATTTTTCATAGAAATAGAAAAAAACAATTCCTAAAATTCAAATGGAACCACACACACACAAAAGCCTTGATGCTAAAGTAATCTTGAGAAAGAAGAAAAGGGTTGAAGGAATCACACTTCCTGGTTTCAAATTATAAAACAAAGTTAGAGTAATCATAACAGTATGGTACTGGCATAAAAACATACACCAATGGAACAGAATAGAGAGCCCAGAAATGAACTAATGCATATATGTTGAATTAATTTATGACAAAGTGGCCAAGAATATACAATAGGGAAAGACTAGTTTCTTCATTAAAGGACATTGGGAAAACTGAATCTCCTCATGCAAAACAATGAAACCGAACCCTTTTAGCATACACAAAAATCAACTCAAAATGAATTAAAGATTTAAATGTAAGACCTGAGAATATAAAAGTCCTAGAAGAAAACAGGAGAAAAGCTCCTTGACATTGACCTTGGCAATGAATTTTTTTGGCTATGATACTGAAGGCTCAGGCAGCAAAAGCAAAAATAAACAAGAAGGATTACATCAAAGTAAAAATCATGTGTGCAGTAAAGGAAACAATCAACAAAATGAAGAAGCAATCTATGGATTAGGAGAAATATTTGCCAAGCATATATCTATTAAGGAGTTAATATCTAAAATATATAAGGAACTCATATGATTCAATACCAAAAACATAAATAACTCAATTTAAAAAATGGGCAAAGAACTTGAATAGACATTTCTCCAAAGAAGACATACAAATGGCCTATAGATATGTGGAAAAGGTGGTCAGTATCACTAATCATCAGGGAAATACAAATCAAGACCACAGTGAGATATCACTTACACCTGCTAGGATGGCCATTATCAAGAAAACAAAAGATAACAACTGTTGGTGAGGATGTGGATAAATTGGAACCCTTGCACACTGTTGGTGGGAATATACTATGGTGCAGCCACTATGAAAGACAGTATGGAGTTTCCTCAAAAAAGTAAAAAGTAAAGCTACCATATGATCCAGCAATCCCACTTCTGGGTATTTATCCAAAAGAAGTGAAAACAGGTTATTGAAGTGATATTTGCACTCCTGTGTTCATTACAGTCTTATTCACTATGTCCAAGAAGTAGAAGCAATCTAAATGTCCATCAGCAGATGAATAGATAAAGAAAATGTAGTATATAATACAATGTAATAAAATTCAGCCTTAAAAAAGAAGAAAATCCTGTCACATGCTACAGAAAACTTGAGGACATTATGCTAAGTGTAATAAGCTAGTCACAGGACAAATACTGCATGACACCACTTATATGAGGTATCTAAAATATTCAAATTCATAGAAGCAGAGAGAAGAATCGTTGTTTCCACGGGCTAGGGGGAGAGGGAAATGAGGAGTTACTGTTCAATGGGTATAGAGTTTTACTCATGCAAGATAAAAATGTTCTAGAGATCTGCAGTAGAACAATGTGTATATAGTTAATACTATACTATATACTTAATTTAGTAAAAGGGCAGATCTCATGTGATTTTTTTTTTACCACAATAAAAAAAGAAAAATAATCAGATGTTTATGCTGATTTGCTGCTATATATTCATTCCTTTATAACAGTAGCAGAGTTGTCTGGTTTCAATGGTTTCCTTATGAGTGATTGGCTAACTACTGCCCATGGGCCAAATCCAGCTTGACATCTATTCTTGTAAATAATTTTTTATTGGAACATATCCATGCTCAATTGTTTATGTATTTTCCTTGGTCACTTTTGTGCTACAAGGACAGAGTTGTATAAGTGTGACAGAGACCATATGACGCACAAAACCTAAACTATTTACTATCTGACCTTTTACAGAAAAAGTTTGCCAAATTCAGCTCTAGATGGTAGGGAATATCTTAACTTTAATGAATCTCGCTTAATCCCATTTAAAGGGATTGCCAAGCATGTGTGTGTTGAATAAATGTTTGTGGGTCATGTTGATATTACTGCTGCTGATGATAATAATATTGAAATGTAAACTCCATAATTCTTTGAACACATAAAATTAATACAAACAATTAGCATAGAATTTCAAAACTGGACTGAAATTCGATCTCATCTATTCCATGGACAGGGGAAATGAGACACAGCAGGGCAAATTCTGATAGTTACTGCTAATGTTACAAACTACTGCAAAACATAGTGGCTTAAAATAGCAACTGCTTATGATTTCTTATGAGTCCATGGGTTGACTTAGCAGGTCTGCTCTCTGACTGGGCTCTGTTGATGTCGACTAGGCTTGCTCAAGCATTTGCAATGAGCTGATGACTTGGCTAGAAGCTGGCTGGTCAGGGATGGCCTCAGCTTAATGACTTAGCTCCCCATTCAAATGCCTCCTCTATTCCTTCAGCAAGGTATCCTGGACATATTCACATGGTGACGGGAGGTTGAGGGGCTCATGAGACACAATGGAAATGCACTCTTTTTAGGCCTTTATTTTCATCAACTTCTCTAATGTTTACTGACCAAATTCAGTTCGAAAATCAAGCCCAGAGTCTGTGTGGCTGGGCCCAAGGAGTGTGGATACTGGGAATGATGGAAAAGTAAAATCAATTCGTACTGAATAACATGGAATTTTACTGAATAACATTCGTACAATCAACTCCACTGAATAACATGTGCAAAACCACAGAGTATTTTAGCCGTTGGCATCCCCCTCTTAAGCTCTTACTATCACACCAAATAATTATTACTAATGTCCTTTACTATATAAGTTAAATAAAGTAATCTTTTTTAGATAAAAAACAGTAAACAAAGTTTAAATTGATGGATCATAATTGTGTATATCAGGTTTCCATTAGATAGATAAGCTAATATATTTTAAAAGAATACATAAGCCTCAGAGAAGTTATTTTAATTGGAACTAAAAAGGAGAAAACAATTTTATTTATGCATACACTTTTTTTCCCATAAAGAATTGGTGAGATGCTTATATAGTAAAGGATATCATCAATCAATAAATGACCCCATCTTTTCCAACAGGCTTGGATCCAATGTAAAAGAAATGGATGACGCTGAAGCTATTTTTTGTGTTATAGATATTTAAGACAATAATAAAATAAAAGGATAAAGACTTAACAACTTTAGCATTCAAATATTTGCCGATCTAGTTTATAGAAGGGACTCACAGAAGGTAAAACAATAGAGAACCTGTGCCCACAGGCTTTCATCAGTTTACTTCAATACATATTACTTGAGTAGTTTCTTAATATCTAGCACTAACTGATGCTAGAGTAGATTGAAATACACACACACACATACACACACACACACAGAGTATGTCACTGATTTTTCTTTAGGATGCTCACAATTTAGTTGTCTGTTCTTGATTCCATAGTGTCAGCATAAAATTCAACAGAAAGCACAAAACCTAAGAATGTCCTTGGTCATGTGTCATTCAGATCCCATTCACAGCGGCACCACAACTCTGCTATAGCTGTGGATGGTCAGTGTTTTAGTACTAGCAGTGTGTGAACTAGTTCAGTGCATACACTTTGGAGTTAACCTGCCTGTTTTTGAATTCTTACCCTGCCACCTCCTAAGTGTGTGACCTTGGCCTCACCAAGCCTTGGGTGAAGAACTCACCATATTCTAGAAGGGACCAATGAGCAGTGTTTCTAAAAGGAATAACACTAGGATTTACTGAACACCTTTTTTGTGCCAGATACTGTTCCAGGTGTTAGGATCCAAATAATAACGATTATTGCTAACAGATTGTGATTGATTTCTATGTGTCAGTAAGCAAAATTCCTTATCTAAAAGTTTTGGAGTCAGATATGATTCAGAATTAAAAATTGCTTAAGATGCTAAAACAGCAATACAACGCTTATAGAGTATATAATATAATATCCCCAGGGGGTCTAGGACAACATGTCGTAATCAAACACATTAACTTTTCTACACTGAAATAAGTGAATAGTTACACTTAAAGGAATAACGTCTTTAAATAGTTTCACATTAGTTAAAGCCACCACATGGGTTTGCTACAAATTTAAGAAAGAATGATCAGCTTCCTGAACATTTGGGATTTCAGAATTGAAAATAAGATAGTGTGTCCCCGTTTAACCTATGAGGTTGGTATTACTATTGTCACTTCTGGTTCAGGGAAACTGAGGCACAGTGAAGTTAAAGAACTTGTCTCATTTTATCCAGGTAGAAGGAAGCAAACGAAAGCAATCTGGCTGAACCAAACCATGTCAACGACAAATAAGTTAGACTAAGGAGCTCAGGAAACTCAGAGTCCAGTTGGAAGAGACAGACGTGTGGTTGATAGGTACAGAGCACAGCGAGAAAAGCAGGTGCTAGAGATGTCCAAGGTGCTGTGAGGACCAAGGGGAGGTGCGCTTCAAGGTGGGGCAGTGTCCCACACCCTGGAACAAATAGGACCACTGAGCTAAATAACTATGAGTCTAAAATTTAACTTACAATCTACGGTTTCTTGTGGTATTAGGTTTGCAGCGTTAGAATCTTGACTTGTGAAAGATACTCTATTTGTTTTAAACAAAACCTGGAATTCCACTGCTGAGGAAAGCAGGCCAGAAAACCCGAGGCATTTGAGGGCAGCCAAGTTAAATATTGTATCTCTTTTTAAGAAGTTAATCCCCATGGGTCTTCGACCTTTGTTCTTTGCTCCCAAAGGCAACCATATATGATGTTTATCTTGCCAGAAATAGTTAAAAGTCATCTAGGAGCTCTCTGCTGAGTGAGCCAACCCGCTTTGACCTTTTTGACTAGACCAACTCCTGTTACGTTAACCTCTGACTTCAGTCCTCTTAATGGCAATATTCCCCAGCACTGTAATTTCCCTCCCACTGTGTTCTCTCAGGCAAATATTTACTACTGAGGTTTCACTATTTATTTTTTCAAACAAAGTGGCAGGGACCACCCCATGCCACCACATCCTCATTTCATATTAGAACCCATCATTCCCGAGATATAATTTTACCAGAACAAATGTGCTTTAGGGACTTTTGACATGAGATGAAGGCTTGACTTCCTATCAAAACCAAAGCGGGCCCTTGTCAGCTTCAAGATGGATATAAACAAGAAATGCAAGCCTGTAATTGGTGATGGAAATCAGATAAGACCTCTTTAAATACAACCATTGATACAAAAATGTGAACTCGAATTACCTTTGATTAAGTCACTTAAAAAAATAAAGCTGGGGCGGGTTTAAAAGAAAGATTCTGAACACGCTCTCGAATAAGATCTTGCAGTTTCCAGCCTCTCAAAGGCAAGCGGAAGAAAATTAAAAGTCAGAACCGAAGGTTTATGAAATGAAACAGAACTCAGAACAGAGCTCCCTCACCTTTAACGTTTCTTAGGTCTCAGCAATGACAGGAGGCTAGGAATGATTCCTTGGGAAGCAGTAGCATGTACTTTCTATGCACAGAAATCCAAATATCTATGTAGTCAATGTTCATTGCTTAACGTCTTTGTGAGCTGTGAGGAATTCAGCTCAACCAGTGATGAACAAATTAACAAATAAACCATTCTCTACTTAACTGCTTGACATTAATTATTCAATAATAATCTTTATCCCGAATGAGTTATAGCCTTTTCTAACGTTGGACATTTTAGACTCTTCTCTAGAAATAAAATGCAAAAGGATGAAGCTACTGCCTGCCCCAATTTCTATTCTTTGCTTTAAGTTTCACAACTTAATTCACTATGCAGAATTCCTTAAAAAAAAATCCCATTTATTGATGTGGAAGAAATAATAATTAAATATTATACATTTTCTTCAGTTAAAAACTATTCCAAGTTATTTTCTGAGCCAAAGAGAACTTTGTAGCATTCTTTTAATAATTGTCTAAAATGCTTTTGAAAAGAGGAGGATATAGACTTAATCTTATTTCAAATTGTTAGAGTTTGTCAGTTAATAGATATGCCAGCAAATATAAGAAGAAAACAAATATACCAGATGAAAACATGTTTTAGTTCTTTGGATTTTTTAGCATTTGAATATTGCCTTCCTATTGTTATGTTATAAAAGCCAAATCCTACTATCTCATTGGAGATCTATCTTAGAAAGAACTGGGAACATTCTACAATACATGTGTAACCTTTCAAAGTCTGCTTCAGGCTTTATAGATAATACCAAATAGAAATCTTATATACTTGAAAGAAGGAGAGAAAGAAAGAAAGGAAGGAAGGAAGAAAGGGAGGAAGGAAGAGAAAAAATGACAGTATCTTTTAACAGATGGCAATCTGTTAAATTGAAATTTTGAGACTCCATATTATATTTAGAGTGTTACTTTAAAAATAGTAAATGCTCCATTACCTACCCTCCCTATTTTAATCCTTACTTGTAACCTAAATTATTGTATATTTATAGTTATTATTAGAAAATAATTATATGTTATGCTTTAATCCACATGTATCATATTTATGGAATAATCTTCTATGAAGATAAAATTACATTTCCATAAAGTAGTGATGTGAGGCCAATTTTTGTGGGAGAGTAGACGACATACCACATTAGAATGTTCTCTGAGTTACACAGAAAAAATTATGTGACTTCATTTTTTTTTTTTTTCGGGGCCCAGCCGCTCTGCGGCATGTGGGATCCTCCCGGACCGGGGCACGAACCCGTGTCCCCTGCATTGTCAGGCGGACTCGCAACCACTGCGCCACCAGGCAAGCCCCCGTGACTTCATTTTTTACACACAACTATAAGCATTGGTATAAAGGAAACACACAATATACAAATGAAATTAGATTCTCTAAATAATAAAGTCCACTTATTTAGTTATGTCTTAATATTTACCAATAAGAGGTAAATATTAAATGTCTTTCTTTTCTTCCTCCCTTCTTCCCTCCTCCACTCTCACTCTTTCTCCCTCCCTCTCTTCCTTCCTCCCTTCCTTTCTTTCTTTTTCTTTCTTTCATCAGAGGCATTATTAAGACATTCTATCACAATCTTCCATTTTCTTGGGGCTGCTGTTGACACCCCTGACAAAGTTCCAGAAGAAAGGATGGGAAGGAGAAAGCACCTAATTTGGTATTTATTTCTTTATTTAGCTTCTTAATGGAGCTAAATAGTAACTCTACTGGACTGTTACCCACATCCCCACTGCATCACACCACCTGTGCAGAGGGGACAGGCAAAGGAAATGTGGAATCACTGTTGGGCTACTTCTTTTACTATTTTTCCCTATAAAATAGGGTGAGTTATGAAGACAGAAAGGGCATTCCTTCCCTAGGATAGTAGTAAAACAAGGCATGGAGCAGGGGGGAGTTGAATACAGGTGTTACGTTAAAATAATCAAAGAGCTTGTGCGTATCTTTTAAAACATATGCATTTATTTGTTCAAGTGGTAAATAAGCCCTTAGATTTTAAAAATTAACCCCCTAATAATTTTTTGAAGAAAGTTGTTTTTCATGAAAATCAGCTTTTTTCTTTTTTTTTTCCTTTAAATGACAGCTTTTTCCTTTTTTTTCCTTTCCTTCCACTTCCTTTCCTTTAAATTTCCTTTCCTTTTTTTTCCTGGCTATGCTCCTAATGACCACAATAATAACTTTTTTTCTGGAATATAATCAGTGTCATGTTCTATTTTATCACACTTACATCTCTGCAAATCTATTCTGCATAAGCAAATATAAAATCTCTAGGGATTAAAATATTTCCAAACCACACAATCAAGGAAAACAAGTTTCCTCTTAATTATTCTTTAAAAGAACGATTTACAATAGGAAGATATTTTTAGAATGCTCTATTGAATACAGCTATATGCACAACTGAACTCCAATTGGTCCGTTTGTGCAGATAAAACTAAGATTCCTTTTTTTCTCTCCCTACCCAAATTGTTATTGTATTTGTGCTCAAGGACTGATTGTGGGGAAAACTGCATTCTCTACCATAAAAATTGCAAGAGGGAGGGTATGGTGATATATGTATACATTTAGCTGATTCACTTTGTTATACAGCAGAAGGTAACACACCATTGTAAAGGAATTATACTCCAGTAAAGATGTTAAAAATAAATAAATAAACAAATAAATAAAAAGAAAATATAATAAAACGGTAATTGGTCAACAACGATTGAAGCAACAACTTTCCCATGCAAGTCAGACACGCATCATAACTGATGTTTGTACTCTGCTCAAGGTAGAGTGATTTCCATAAAACAAATCCTACTTGATAAAGTTCTTATTTTACACCAGTTTCCTTTATCCTTAAGTATGCAGTTTTATAAGTTAAGCAAGCTATTAAAGTTATTTTTCGTTCTATAGCACTGCCATCAATAAAAGGTCACTGATAATATAGATGAAAATATCATCTTAGAAATTGAAAAGTAAGATATTCATTCCAAAGGTTTCAATTTTTAGATTAATAAGACATGTATATGATTAATAAGAAGAACTGGGTCACAAAGAAGGGATGGCAGGTACGACTTGCTGGTAAATGCATGTTTAAACTTAGCCAACTGAGATAAAGCTAGTTACTTTGGGCCAGCATCCAGGGATTTTGCCATTGAGTTTAATCTTGCCAATGACTCTTCTTACAAGTCTTTTAGAGATTACTTAGGAACTGATTAGATCTCTCATAATACCCTGCCCAGAAGGAGAGCCTAAATCAGCACCATAGTCATTGCTTTCCTATTTTATTTACAAGACATCTCTATGAATCTTCTTTTTTTAACATCTTTATTGGAGTATAATTGCTTTACGATGGTGTGCTAGTTTCTGCTTTATAACAAAGTGCATCAGCTATACATATACATACATCCCCAAATCTCCCTCTTGTGTCTCCCTCCCACCCTTCTATGAATCTTTAAATTTAACTCTGGTAACTTCTTTATTGATTTTCCTGCTTGAGAAAGAACAGAACACACATGTTAAAAGATGGGGTAAAAGAGACATTGAAGGTTTTGAAACGGGATATGGGAACTGCTAATCTCAAAATTTCTCCTTTCTGGGCTTCTGGCATTAAAATAGACGTTGTAAGTGCTAAGAAAATATGGAACTAGTTGACTGATTTACCTTTGAGAAAGTACCACAGAAAATAACGTGTCTTATGGTTTAAGTTTTCCATCTTTTTTATTTATTTTTTTTAGATTATTTATTTCTTTATTTTCTGTTTACTTGGAGAGAGGACAAGTAAAGTCTCTCCTTTACTGGTACTCGAGTGCTTACATTTGTATTTATTAATTAAATTCTCATTGGGTAAAATGCATACCCAAAATGTGGGAATCAGGGAGTGTGTCTTATCTGGAATAGGTCTATAACAATTTTAACTCATAATTTTAATTGATACCCTGCTACATTCAAATTCTGTAAGAGAGTTCTCTTAACAGGGCTAAATTATATTACTGTAGACGAATACAGTTTTTACTCAAATTCTGAAACATTTTATACATGTTGAGTACAATGAACTCTTCCATTACTTAGGAACACATTGAGAGAAAAAAAAATCATCTTAACAATATGAATGGTTGCCCCAAATACCCCTTGTGCTTTTATTTATTTATGTATTTTCCCATCTGTTTTAGAATGACAAAAGTCGAAAATAAGTTGATCTCAGGAAGAAAGGCACCAGGAATTCATTGTTGTGTCTTCTTGCAGAATGGTTTTGCATGTGATAACTATGTAACAGATTCTTATTTAATGAATATTGCTAAATAGGGCTTCCCTGGTGGCGCAGTGGTTGAGAGTCCGCCTGCCGGTGCAGGGGACACGGGTTCATGCCCCGGTCCGGGAGGATCCCACATGCCGCGGAGCGGCTAGGCCCGTGAGCCATGGCCGCTGAGCCTGCGCGTCCGGAGCCTGTGCTCCGCAATGGGAGAGGCCACAGCAGTGAGAGGCCCGTGTACCGCAAAAAAAAAAAAAAAAAGAAAAAAAAATTGCTAAATAGTAGAATTCTAAAAATACGTTTGTTTTCATTTTAGTCCTTTGTGCATTTTCTCAACAAACATGTGCACTATGTAAATAATGCAATATTTATAGAGGCAAGTTCTGTAGTTGCCTGGATTCAAATCCTAGCTCTTCTGATTATTAGCTGTGGATCCTTGCTTCACTTTGATAGTATCAATACTTATTACATAGGAATTAAATGAGAACATATGCAAGCACATACAGAGTAGTAGGCATGGAGTAAGCACTCAATAACGGTAGCATTTATCTCCAGGATTCAGGTTGACAACAGTGTTGGTGAGTGATTACCTGTCAGGTATTGTAACAGGTTCATTGGAAACTATAAAGGAGAAATTACAGCTTTTAATTTCAAACAACTCAAAGACACGAAAGTTCTATTGCAATTATGGGCCAACTGATAAAACCGTTGCTAAAGAATGAATAACTGGAGTGTTTCAGAAAAGTATGTTTTGAGGGATTTGTGTTCATGATAAACTCTAAGCAAAGGTGGGCTCTAAAAAATTTTAAAACACACTTCATTTATGTTCTAGAATGATAATTCAGTCAGCAATGAGAATGTACTGACTAAGAAAGGAAGAGGAAACTAGTAGTTTTAGAAACCTGTTAGAGCCATCTAAGGGAGAGAGAGTGGGGATCTGGTACCCATGAAAGACATGAAACAATAGGACAGACAGGAAGTGGACCTCTGGGTCTGAAGAATAATTTAAAGATGATTCTTTGATTTCTGGTTATATGATATTTTTCTTCACTGAAAAAAAGAAGCACAGATATAAGGGCAAAATATAAATTTCAGTTTGCGCTTAGGAGTAGGTGGGTAAAACAACAATTGCCAGTAGAACGAGAGAAAGAATGGCCAGAGAGGTAAGAGAAGAGGCAGAGAGTGGTGATGGAGAAGTCACAGGCAAGGAGGAGAGGCAGATGTGGACCATGGGAGTAAATGCCATGAGGACAACGCACAAGTTTGGAAAGTAGTTCATGTGTAGAGGAAAGAAAGGGACATGAAGCCAATTAGAGTAGAGGACAAGGAGGGGTTGAAGAAATGAGGTCTATGCGTGTAGAGCACCCTGAGATGAGGTTTGGCAGGAGAGGGAGGACCGTTATGGGAGGGGGGTCAACTGGGAATAGCACAGAAAAAAAATTAATTGACCTTTTACATGCCAGGAGCTCTTCTATTGATGTAGACATTTTATATAACTTAATCCCCACAGAAATCTATGAAGTGAGTATTATTTTACAAATGAATAAACTGGAATTCAGCCATTAAATTCAATAATTGAACCAAGTTCAAATAGGTAGTACAAGTTAGAATTGAGGGAATAAGAGAAAGCTTCTTGGAAGATGTGCCTTTGCTCTGTTTCTCAAAGATTAGAAAGGATTTTCAGCAAGTGGAGTTGAGCAGAGAGGGTACTTCATAGGGAAAGAAGTGTATGAGCAAAGACAGATGTGGGCAGGGGAAAGGTAGGTTCAGTCTGGCTGGTTGTGAGGGGTACATAGAGGCAGCCTGGCAACACATTGAGAAGTGGTGTGGTGGGCAATGAATGTCACCCTAGAAAAGTTAGGGGGACTTCCCTGGTGGTCCAGTGCACTTCCACTGCAGGGGGCACAGGTTAGATCTCCGGTCAGGGAACTAAGATCCCATGTGCTGCGTGATGTGGCCAAAAAAAAAAAAAAAGGAAATTATTTTGAGTAAAGGAGTAAAGAAAGATCACTGGGGCTATACTTTAGAAAATAATTTTAAAAATTTCCCTGTGGTACAAAATAATCCTTGAAACAAGAAAGCATATCAAACTATAATTATAGGATATTGAGAAAATAATATTATGCATTAGGTTGAACCATATGAAATGATCATTTTTGTGATGTCAAAAACTGTCAATTATTGATGTCAATTTCATATGTTCAATCTAATATTGCAAGGTGTACGATTTCTTACTAGTTATAATCAGAGAAAATTTCAGAGTTCTGAATACTTTTATTATTAAACAAGAAGGAATTAAAGAAAATGCCTAAGATTAAATTCAAGAAACTAAAAAGATAGCAAAAATAAACCTAAGTATAAGGATAAAACCCCCCAATTAATGATTTTTTTTTAAGAAAAGAAAAAAGAGATGGTTTGTTAATAAGCCAAGAATCGATTCTCTGTAAAACAAACCTCTGGTAAGACCAATAGAGGCAAAAAGAAAGGAAATACAAATACAAATACACATAGGGTGGAGGTTAGGAGGATGGTTTCTGAAGTTAGACAGCCTGGATTGAATTGCCTGTTGCCACGCTGATCCACACGACTCTGAGAAATGTTGTCTCGAAGCAGCAAGACCTACTGCTATCTTTCATATATTAGTACATCAGAAGAGAAAAATATATCTCAGTTTTCTCATCTGAAATGGGCAAATGGCAGAATCTACCTCCTAGGACTGTTGTGAAGATTAAAGATTGTAAGATGTATACAGTGCTTAGCCTGGCAAACAGTATTATTACTATCATATTACTAATATTTTTACTATTATGGAGAAAGAAGAGGAGGGTATAATCAGAGGCAGGAAAATTCAAAAATTATAACTACCTTCCATGTGTAGCTCTAAACTAATTATTTAAAAATCTTAATGAATTGGGTCTTTGTAATAAAATCAAAACTGCCAAAGTAATATAAAACTTAAATATATTAGTTCCCATAGAAGAAAATTTTAAATTGATCAATGATTATCAAAATATTTGTTAAGCCAAAATAGTTTCATCAGAAAATTCTTTGAGGGACTTCCCTGGTGGCACAGTGGTTAAGAATCTACCTGCCAGTGCAGGGGACATGGGTTCAATCCCTGGTCTGGGAAGATCCCACATGCTGTGGAGCAACTAAGCCCGTGCACCACAACTACTGAGCCCGTGCGTCTAGAGCCCGTACTCCGCAACAAGAGAAGGCACCGCAGTGAGAAGCACGTGCACCGCAACGAAGAGTAGCCCCCCATCGCCGCAACTAGAGAAAGCCTGCTCGCAGCAACGAAGACTCAACGCAGTCAAAAATGAATAAATAAAATAAATAGATTAAAAAAAAAAGAAAATTCTTTGAAATCTTCAAGAGGGAAACAGTAACAAAACAATTAAACCCTGTTCTAGCTGAGCTGTTTCAGAATGTAAATAAAGAATAAAAGGCTTCCCAGATAATTTTTCAAATTTAACATAAATCTGATCCCAAACCTGAAAATGTTAGCCTAAAAATGAAAACTATGAACTAATTTCATTTATAATAAATGTAAAATTCCTAAATTAATGTGCAATATAAGAATACTAAAAGGATTTATTCTAGGATTTCAAGAATGTGTCAATATAAATCACAGTAAAAGGAGAAAAAACTAAAGCACTCCTGTGGCCAGATTAGAAAAGGAATATCCAATTTGTTAATGGTTTTGTCCCCTTCCCACTTTTCCATAGTTATTAAAATATTAAATATTAAAAACATTTGGCTGCATAGAAGTATTGATATCTTTTTCCCCAAAGCATTCTAATGCCATCTTCTTTCTCACACTTTTGGCTTTCTTTATCCTGGAACTCTTTTTTTTTTAAGTCAAGCATTTTTTTTTTTTTTTGCGGTACGCGGGCCTCTCACTGTTGTGGCCTCTCCTGTTGCGGAGCACAGGCTCCGGATGCGCAGGCTCAGCGGCCATGGCTCACGGGCCCAGCCGCTCCGCGGCATGTGGGATCTTCCCGGACCGGGGCACGAACCCATGTCCCCTGCATCGGCAGGCGGACTCTCAACCACTGCGCCACCAGGGAAGCCCTCTGGAACTCTTTTTATTAGTGCCACACATCTTAAAAATTTTCTGTCCAGCTAGGATTAAGAGCAGAAGCCTATTCAAGAAGGATGGTCCTTCTCTACAAAGGCTGTGGGGCCCCAAAGCAAACCATTCCTGACTCAATATTTTCTATCCTTAACATTTCTGCAGCAAGTGATAGTGAAAGCAAACTAAAACATTAAAGGCAATGAAAGAGGTTTATGGGAGGACATGTGTATCAGTCAGGGTCGCTGTAGAATACAAATGACATATTCACACTGGGTAATTTGAGGAGATTTTAAGAAAGGGTTTACACACGATGGAACAAGTTACAATTGCATGAACAAGTCCAAGGAAATGAACAAAGAAGAGTATAGGACTCTTGGATAGTAAGAAGCACCTGAATTTGAAGGGGTAAGGAAAGGGAATTGGATAATGAACTGGGTTGAATAGTATCCCCTCAAACTTCATTTCCACCTGGAACCTGTAAAAGTGACTTTATTTGGGAATAGTGTCTTTGAAGATGTAATCAAGTTAAGATCAAGTCATACTGGATTAGGATAAGCCCTATCCCAATAACTACTGTTTTTATAAGAAGAGAGTAAGTTTAGACACAGATGCATAAGGGGTAGAGCAAGGTAAAGACAGAGGCAGAGATTGGAGTGATGCATCTACAAGCCAAGGAATACTGGCAACCATCAGAAGCTAGAAGAAGCAAAGAAGAATTCTACCCAGAGTCTCAGAGGGAGTATGGCTCTGTCAACACCTTGATTTTAGACTTCTAGCCTCCAGAACTGCAAGAGAATAAATTTCTGTCATTGTTTTAAGTCACCCGGTTTGTGGTACTTGGTTATGGCTTCTCTAGCAAACTAATATAGCTACCAAAGACAAAATAGAAGACAAACAGAACCTGTCCAACACGCAGAGGAGCGGTGACAATAAGAAATATACAGTGTTGGCCTGGAGTCTTCCACAGTGTTCACCGAGACATTAGTCTGTCTTCTATTCACTGCCTCTTGGAAATGCTGACCATTCAACTGAGGACCTCCAGCTTCTTGCAATACTGTTGACCAATAACCAGGCTGGGCTGGGACAAGAGGATAGTAAAACAGTCTGGAGGATGTTCATACTTCTTTAAGGAAAGAAAAGAGGTGCCCCAGAATGCAGATGGTATGCTAGTACTGGTAAAACAAACAAGCAAACAAACAGACAAACAAAACATGCTGTTCCATAAATGAAGGGAGAACAAAATGGCACTGTCCAATGCGAGAATTGTATTTGAAATCCTAAGACAATAGGAAATTAAAGCATGGGCTACAGAGCCTGAAACAGAGAGGGTGTCCAACAAATCTGTGCTCAGGGCATTCATGGGCTGCTATCTGGCTGGAAGAATGAATGAAGTGCTGACATCAATTTCAGACTTACTGTACTCTTTCCCAGTCTTGAACACCAATTCTGTTACAAAGTTCTGAGTAGAAAATTTGCATAATCTTAGTTCCCTAATGAAAGAGAGACTTTTGATCATGCATGGTTAGGAATTTTATTTGTCTTGAGCTAAAATGAACGAGAAATTTTATTCTAGTCCAGAGAGCCTAAATGTCACGGAATAAATTATTTTATTCATTCAGATTATTTAGCCTTTAAACTGTTTTGTTTTAAACTATTTTACTTCAGAATTTTTAATATTTTACTTTAAAAACATACCATAACTTCTTAGGGAAAATGAATCTTTACTTTTCAGAAATGAATTATAATGAATAAAGCTGCATCACTTCCACTTAGGGTTTGATTTAGCAAGTCCAACAAAATGCTTAGTACCCCAGAATTGATACATTATTTCTGGCCTCAGCTGTCTTTTGAGACCACTCAGAGGAACAGCAAAGGTTTTCCTTGGGAAATACATTATTTTGAAGAGCAACTTGGCAGTAGGTCCTTTACGTCACCTGTCTCTGCAATTCCCACCATGACCTGCACACGCCTTGGCACCTAGCAGGTGCCTGGTGAATGTGTGTTGAGTTGAATCAAACTAATTTAATGCATGAATCTTCAGAAGAAGCTTCCTTTCTTTTACCACTGCCTCTGCTTTCAGCCTTTAAACTCAAAACTTAAAGGGCAAAACATATAAATATATGCAAAGCTACTTGTGTTTTCATTTTACTAAAGGTATTTATATCATAAGGCATTTAGAGTCATCTGCAGTGCTTTGTGAGACATTTAACTAGTACTGCCTTGGTTTTTCACTAATTAAAAATCAAGTTATTAGAGTATAAATCTACTGGCAGCATATTTAGGCAAGCACAACACAGACTCAGTATAAGATATAGGGAGGGGTCAGTGTTAAGTTTTATGACTGACACAGTGAAAATGACTTCCTCATTAAGAAAACATCTTGTCTCAAATTGTAGTGGCTAGTCTAAGGGTCTCAGACTCCATAAACTAATCACCCGATAACATTCTTTCTTCTGTGCAAAAATGTTTTTCACATTTCTAAACATCGATGAAGCTAAGCTAGAGGGAAGAGAGAGAGAGAGCTTTACCAACACAACTGTGTAAGAATGGCATGTGGTGGGCTGTACGTAATGTATGTAAAAAACATATGGACAGTTAATAAAGACTCCCAACCTGTTACCCAGAAGGAGGAAAATGACTGTTGTCACTGGGATGAGGTACATCTATCTTGGCCCATTCAGCAAGCTGTGATGTGCTTTATTAGATAGAGTGATTTCACTGGCAACTCCTGAAGACTGTTCCGCTGTGTCATGGTGGCATTCTAGATACCAACATGGATTGTGCTACAATCCAGGTATATATACAGGTTGGAACTTCCTTTCCAGTTGTGGGTTCATGCCCCCAAGGGATCAAAATAAGCTGAAAATAAATCAAACCAAGAATAGCGTCAGAGCAGTTACCAAAGAGTTTATTACCCTCCAAAGATGACTTGGAGGTGAAGTTCATCTCAGCCTAGGTCCTGGGGGTATTGGGATGGATGACAAGTTGCAGCTGTGGGCTTCTAAATGTCCTCTGTCCAGCTATCAGTCTATCTACATAGGTGGAAGAATTGCATAAATAGACTGATCGTTTTAGAAGATAGTGTGTTAAATGTGTCACAAGCTTTCATTTCCTTAAAAACCGTTATTCAGCAATGATCATGTGTTTCCTGGATTCTGGGGGTACAAAGGTGAATGACACTCCCTACTGATGACAAGCTCACAGCCAAGGCGTATCCATCAATACAATGTGATTGGCCCATTATCTGAGGCTGGCTCAGGAGAGTAACACAGGGAAGCACCCATCTTACCTTGGTGAGGAGGTAACCTAGGGTGCATTTGAAAGAAAGGTTAGACATTGGAACATAGAGGATGAGGGTCAAAATAATTTTAGGCTGGGGGAATTCCCTGGTGGTCCAGTCGTTAGGATTTCGCACTTCCACTGCCGGGGGCCCAGGTTCGATCCCTGGTCGGGGAACAAGGACCCCCCAAGCCGCGTGGTGCAGAAAACAAATAAACTCTCTCAGGCGAAGAAACACTGAGTTTTGAGGTATGGAGAAGCGAGAAAGTACAGCCTGTAAAAAAAAGAAGTGGGTAGCTCATTATGGCTGCAGCCGCAGGTGCCTTGTGGGGGAGTGATGGGAAAGGGGGCTGGACTGGAAGGATGAGTACAGGTGATGTCATATGTATCGATATAATATAAAGCTTGGATTTTATACTGAAAGGGATAGGAAATTATTTAAATATATTAACTAAACAAAAAAACATAACCAGACTCAAGTTTTAGAAAAATTGTTCTATTTGTGAAATGTATTCTTTCTCCATCCTTGCCCGTCTCAATAAATGGTAAAATCAGCCATCTAGATGTTCAAGCCCCAAACCTAAGTGTGATTCTTTATTTTTCATTTTGTCTCACTCCCAATATCCAAAATACAACCAATCTAACTGTTTTCTTCATTTCGTTTTCCATCACCGTAGTGTAAGCCACTATCTTCTCTTACCTGGATTATTTTAATAGTCTCCTAACTCACCATTTTGATTCAGGCTTTGCCTGTGTGAATCCAGTCTCCTCAGGACAAGGAGGGTGAGCTTATTAAAATTAAATCATATGATACCACTTCTCTGCTTAAAACTCTCCAGTATCTACCTATTGCTCCTAGAATAAATTCCAGACTCCTTTCAACTGTCTACAGAGCTACATGATCTGCTGTCGGCCCACCTCTCCATCTCAGCTCATATAACACTTTCACCTGTGCTATTCTCTGTCCATACTGGGTCGTTCTCTGTTCCACTTTCATGCCCCTACTTACATTTGGAAGACTCTCTACCCAGTTCCTCAAATGGCTGGGTCCTTCTTATCCTTCAAAACTCAACTAAATGTTACAAACTCAAAATGCATTTCTTAAAAAACATATTGTCACTTTATACCCATTAGTCAGTATCACATCACTATTTTATTTCCTTTATAGTACTTAAACCACCTGAAGTTATCCAGTTTGTTTCCTTGTCTTTCTCTGAGCATCAGAATGAAAACCCCAGGAGAGCAGAGATCTGGTCCATATTCTCAGTACCCAGGAAGCACTGGGTACATTGTTGTTACTCAATAAATACATTTTAATTGAATTTTTAAAAGTAGATATAGCAAAAATCAATTTGAAGGCTCTTGAAGGAATCTAGGTTAAAGATATGAGGGTCTGAACTTTGGCAGTAAGACTAAAGGTAGAGAGGAAGAAGTGGATTAGAAAGGTATTTTATGGATGGAATTGATAAAATTGGATAACCAGCTGGAACATGGTGAGAGTAAGAGAGACCCACTCAGCACGGAATGAACCAGACAGAAAATGTCCCTCGGGCCCTTCCAGTTTAAAGATTTGGAATATTTCTTTTTCTAAAGAAAAGGATAAACAGCATGTGCTGTTGAATGAATGAATGGATCACTCTAACAGAAGAGTTATTGAATTATTCATGTTACCTAGGAGCACTTAAAAATATGTATTAAAATTGCACTGTATGGCAGCCCTGTGTTGGGTATTATAGGGGATACAGCAGAAGTAAAAGATGCTGTCTCTGCCCTTTTACAGTTGAGGATATAAAACGAAGGATCATAAAACAATTAGAAAGCAATCCAAGGTATAATAGATCATCAAATTTGATTCACCAGGGCTTCAGGAACCATAGATCAGGCATAACATCTTAATTCAATGGCCTTCTAGGGTAGAAAAGGTTCTGATTTCACTCAAGTCCTTTCTTCTGGGTCAAGAAGCTATCTTTCTGGGCTCCAAAAATATCAGCATTTGAGAATTAAATTAATAACGTTCAATGAAGGAGGAGCATGATTCATTTTTTCAAAGAGTAAGTGGATTTAATATTTATAGAAAAATGCCTGAGTGTCTCAGACTGCTCCAAGGCTATTGATAGCATAGGCCCAGTTTTGAATAGGATGGATCAAGAAAAGAAGAACAGATTGAAATTGCTGCAGGAGGCATTGCTTTATAGAGGCTGTTTCTTCTTGTCTGTGACCTTATTTGATTTCTCCTCACTACAATAGAATCTCTCCTAGGATACACGTGGTGGTACCTTCATTTCTTGAGAGATGTTTCATAGCTCAGCACAGATCTTGCTTAACCAGGATTTGCTAGTTGATAGACAGTAAAAATGTAGGTCATCAACTCTAAGGAGAGTGTCTGAAGGATGGTTTGTTTGCTACCTTCATTTGTTAAAATTGAAATTCTTGGAAGTAGAATGATATAGGCAACATGACTTCTGAAGATCCCTCTGAAGTTGATGGTTCTGAATGTAAAACAGGTTATTCTGCATCATCCCATAGCCTGTGTTAATGCAACTGGCTTACTTGAAAAATCTCTGGATTCTTTATCAATAATGCAGCAACTTGAAGGCCATCACAACTGTATAGTCATGTTTTATAACTTTGATGTCATTTTCACATGTGATACTTCACTTATTTTTCTCCTAGCAGCCCTGGAAGGTGGATCTCTACCAGTAATAAGACTCATTACAGTAAGACTGTTGGGGACTTTATCTGGCTCATAGAGAGTCATGGTGAAGCTTGGATTAGATCCTGGTCCCTGGCCTCTTGGTTCCTCGCTTGTTCCATGCTAAATATATGGGCATTATTATGTGTACATAGTGATTTGTGGGCATAGGCAGCTTAGATTAGAAGGATCCACAGCCACACCCAAGCCTTGCTGCTTTTCTAATACTTGGAATCATAAAAGCACTGCATAGCCTTCCACTGACAGTATTATGAACACTTACTGTACTGATAAAAATTTATATTTATTCTGTGTACTTGGCAGTCTCAGCCATGAACACTTCTGTTACTGAGCCGTGCCAAAATACATAAAGTTTAAGGCTTGACCAAGCACTAAAGCAGAAGCTTTCACCCTTGAGAGTACTGAATAGGAGAATTAAGTAAATACGTTCATGCTGTATCAAAAGCACCTCTTACCCTGTTAATAAAGATCAAATTGAAATAATAAACAATTGCACTAGTGTATCCCCAATAACTGGTAAGTGCATTTCAGATTCAATTTGGGGTGAGTTTCATAGGTCTTAATGACAAAATTCTGCAAGAAGTGGATATTATTAAAAGCCTAATATATAATTGATATTCAAAAGAATCACACAAGTAATTTAAAAGCAGAGAATAAAGAGTTCCACATGTCTACAGTTTATACCATGCTAAGTCCTTCACATGTGGTATCTCTTTTAACCCTTAAAACAACCAAGTGAAGTTGATATTAGTGTCTACATTTTTAGATGAGAAAACTAAATTTTAGAGATGTTCAATAATTTCTTTAGAGTTGAACAAATATTTCTCCAACTTTGATTTCTTAACCCCTATATCAATGATTTCTACTATTGCCTGAGAAAACCCCACCAGCTACAGTTTGCTCTAAGATACTGAAGGACCTACTAGGAGTCACATGGAAGAGCTTTGACTTCGGGACAGTGGGAATTGTTTCCAAGATGGATTTCTTCAATGGGAGAAGGCACATTAGAGGTTAGAGGGGTTAGAGGGATTAGAGAGAGAGGAGTCCTTTGACTCAAAGATGCCCCACACCTAATCTTCAGGGAGACTTGGAGACAGTTCTCAGAAGGCTGGAGAAGGCTATTTCCAGGGGGTCCCTTTGTCCTTTTTCAGGTTCTTTCCCGGCTGGAAGCCGAGTATCTGGATTCAGTGGGACATTTGGCATCCACACAAGATTTTGTAACTCTTAAATCACCTTCCCTTTGACTACCCAGATATATATCTAATTGAGGCCTGTCAAATTCTTTCTCAAAGCTGGCACCATGTCAATGACCTCCTGGCAACGGTCTCAGAGGGGTGAAGTGTACAATGGGAGGAAGTATTTCCTTTTATTGGTTCTAAATTTACTAGCCTTTAGCTCCACTGAATTAAATTATGGTACAGGGTGAATATTATAGCTATAACTGACATTTATAAACTACATTCCATCCATTAATCTTGAAATGCTATGCAAACTGATTAACAAAATTAAACGTACGGCCGTGTGCTCCCTTACGACTCTCTGGATAGTTGTAGATCTTCTGCAGTTTGAGTGATGCAGAAGTTGCCTCTGGTATCTCCATTTCTAATTTCAACATTTCTAATCCTGTTCTCTTCCCACCAGAATAGGTCTTGACTAGAGTAGCACAGTTTTCTACAACCTTCTTTCTATTCCTTTCCCTGACTCAGACAGAGAGAAGCATTTGCCACTGAATGTTGTGGTGGCCAGAGGTGATCCTGTGGGTTCTAGTAATATTCTACTTCACCTGCACATACTCTTTTTCCTCCCTCCCTTCCTTCCTCCCTTCCTTCCTTCCTTCCTTCCTTCCTTCTTTCTGCTCTCCCTCCCTCCCTCTCTGCTTTCCTTCCTTCTTCCTGTCTTCCCTTACATCCTTCATTTTTTGCTCTTTTCTCTGTCTTTCTATTTCTTTGTTCTTTACTCATCTCTTGACTCACTAGGAATTGATCCTTAGTGTTAAGGTTCCCATTTTTCTTACTTCTGGGAGATGAGTGAAGGAAGTCAGGTGTGGGTATCTTGACTCTCTAACCTTCTCTGGCAAGAATAGAAAGTCTCTGAAGTGAAGACCGAGGCCTGAGCCCTGGGTGACCTTTTCAATTCATCCCACCTTATGATGAGTCCAAAAGGCTGTGTGGTATAGAGGAAAGACCCAAGGGGCTGGTAATGGAAAGACTAGGGTTTGTATCTAGGCTCTGACATCTACTCCCTGTGTGGTCTTGGGTGAATTGCTTAACCACTCGAAGATGTAGTTTCATCAACTGTAAAATTAAAGATCTGGGCAACATGGCTTCGAAAGTTCCTTTAGTGAGCTGTCAAAATTCTATGCTATCTCACCTTTTCTCATATCGGGTGGCTTTTATGAAGTAGGCCTCTCTGAAATCAACCCGGTTTGGTTCCATTCTGAATAAAATCCTAAACCTGACAACTTACATGTCCCCAAGCCAGGGAAGAGCTGAAAGTCTTTCCCCACTTATGCATCTGTATGTGCATAAGCAGACCAGATGTGAACTTCTACCTGGGCTGTGTAAATAGCTGTTGAGAATATGGACCAGGTGAGAGGAGCCAAGGTGAGGTATCAACCTCCCCACAATATTAAGTTTAAAAATTATAGCACGCTTTGGCTTATTTTCCAGCTTTATTGAGATATAATTGACTTACAATATTGTGAGCTTAAGATGTACCATGTGTTGATTTGATACACATACATATTGCAAAATGACTACCACCGTAGCATTAGTTAATGTTTACATCACGTTATATTACTACCATTTAATTTTTGTGGTGAGAACATTTAAGATCTAATGTCTTAGCAACTTTCAAGAATAGAATACAATATTATTAATTATAATCACTATGCTGTACATGAGATCCCTAGAACTGATTCATCTTATACCTGGAAGTTTGTACTCTGACCAACAACTACCCTTTTCCCCCCATCTTCCAGCCCCTGGTAACCACCATTCCAGTCTCTTATATCTATTAGTTCAGCTTTTTTTAGGTTCCACATATAAGTGATACCATGCAATATTTGCCTTTCTCTGTCTGGCTTATTTCACTTGGCATAACGCCCTCAAGGTCCATCCACCTTGTCACAAACGGCAGGATGTCCTTCTCTCTTATGGCTGAATAGTATTCATATATATCACCTCTTCTTTATCCATTCATCTGTTGAGAACATTTAAATTATTTCTGTATCTTGGTTATTGCAAATAATGCTATGATGAACATGGAAGTACAGATATCTCTTTGATATCTTGTTTTCATTTCGTTTGGATGTATACCGAGAAGTGAGATTCCTGGATGATATAGTAGTACTATTGTTTTTTTTGTTTGTTTGGGGTTTTTTTTGAGGAAACTCCATACTGTTTTCCATAGATACTGGCTGCACCAATTTAAATTCCCACCAACAGTGAAAAAGGTTTACCTTTTCTCCACATCCTTGCCAACACTTGTTATCTCTTGTCTTTTTGATGATCCTAACAGGTGTGAGGTGAAATTTCATAATGGCTTTGATTTGCATTTCCCTGATGATCTGTGATGCTGAACACTTTTTCATGTACCTGTTGGCCATTTTTATGTCTTCTCTGGAAAAATGTCTACTCAGTTTCTCCACCCATTTTTAAAATTAGATTGGTTTTTGTTGTTGCTGCTGTTTTTGCTATGGAGTTGTATGAGTTCTTTGTATATTTTGGACATTAACCTATTAGCAGATATTACCCCTTATCAGAGAAGAATGTTTTAGAGCTGACACAAGACAATCAATAAGGTGTCAACTTATTTGATGGCTATCTTGGCAGAAAATCAGTGAACAGTAGCCTTTAGATACGCTGGATACCTTTAGATACACACAGGAGCAAGGTGCTTTGTTTACCAGTCAAAGAACTTCGACACAGTCAGACGGACTAAGCAATGAGTTACACCGGGCATCACACCCCAGGCACAAATGGCAGCAAGGCAAACACTAATGGACAAATGGCGTTGCCCTGCTGAAAGCACAGGGCATCATGACTGGAGTCTCCATTCCATTTCTGTTGTCATGAAATCATAGACATACAAACATAGACTCAGACTTTAGGAGGGAAACAGGAGTGAGGGGCTATCTGAGAGATTGCACATGCATATATGAGAGACTGATCTCTGAATGAACTATTGAAATTACTAGATTTGACTAGACTTTAAGCCATATTTTTATACTGCTAACCAATGTGTGGGAGTTTCAGATGAAGGTGGTGGTAATTGGCAGAAGACAACTAGATTAAATTTAGACAAAATTAAAAGTACTCTCCTTTTTCTAAATATCCAAATTGTAGAATGAGTTAAATTGTGTGACTCGATTAAAAAATAAATGGGGAGAGGAAAAATAGTCCTAGTATACTGATCTCATGAAACATTCTCAGATGTCAGGAAAAAAGAGAAGTAAGACAGAATTTTGGTGGGTGGAAATGTGCAAATACACCATTAATTTTAGTGTAGGCTGAGTCCTAAAATCTAGAATAACAGCAATTATTATTTAAATTGATTCATTCATTTAGTTAAAGTAGGTTTTAACGGCTACCATGTCCAGGCTCTATGTTAGGCCTTTGGGATGCAATAATGAGCAAAAAAGCATGGCCCCTGCCTTCATGGAAATTAGAGTTTTGTGAGAGAGGCAGATATTAGTCAATGGTCACACGAATGTAAAATTACAACAGTATAAAGTGCTTTGAAGGACTGCAACAGGGAGCTATGAGAATGCATGGTGGAGAAACTGTTTAGGGAGGGGAGTAAACTCTGAAGAGAAGACAGGGCTAAAATCTGAAGGGCAGCCTTTAAAGTAAGGGGTCGAGAATGAGTCCACAGGCATGGCCAAGGCAGAAGAAGCATTTTGTGTAACGGGCATGGTCAAGACAGAAGAGACAGTGTACTTAAGGGGTCTGCAGCTGGAGAGCAGCCACAGAGGAGGGGTGAAAAGGAGGTGAGAGGGAGGTGGGCCAAGGCGGACCAAGCCAGGTTGGCCCTTTGAAGGAAACTGGTTTTATCTTAAGAGGAATGCAAAGTCACTGAGATGTCTTAAAAGAGTGTGTGTGGACCTCAAAAAGATAAATGTATCCTTTCTACTTTTAAAACTAACTTCATCTACACATCTTGCTTTAAGGCGGGGTTAGAAAAGGTTTTGCAGATAAATTATGTCTAACTAGGAGTTTCCTGTTTATTACTATCAATTACTCAAAAAGTGTCATCCAGCAACCCAAAGAAAGAAAAGAGTTTCTGGATTCTCTGAGAACGTACTTGCGTATTAAATGGTCTGTACCTCATATCATGTGATTATTTCTCTTAAAGTTACAACAGTCATACTCATTTTCTTTCAACTGACAGATTTGTCTTAGCATTGGCTTGAATAGGAGATTAGATCCCCATTCTAGAGGATTTTGTAGGTTTCCTGAATAAGTTATCCTTATTTAATTGGGTATAGATTAAATAATACTCTGTGTGTGTATATGTGTCTATGTGTGTTGGGGGCGTTAGATGAAGGAGACAGAGATCCTTGAGCAATAATATCATCTCTTTTCCATTAATCTGAACCATATAGGAAAGCTTCAATTTCATTTGGAAGAGTTCTGTTGGCTAACAAATAAACATACATTATATTACTAAATATAATATTACTAAACCTCTTTTAATTATGATAATTTGTGGAACAAGTAACTAACCCTTAAAAGCAACTTCAGTTCTACCATACTCTGTGTGTGTGTGTGTGTGTGTGTGTGTGTGTGTGTGTGTGTGTAATATCATTATTGCTTTATCTGGTTATAAAAGAAATGCATATTTATAAATATGGGCACATCACATAAACAAAAGAGAACAAAGCCAAAAATAATGTCTCCTCTAATGGTGAGTCCAGGCTGGGGGTAGAGATGGAGCACAGACCAGAGATGCTTGCTCTTCAGAGTAGTTGATAATCAACACATGGTGTCATTTCATTTTTAAGCCATCTTTTTGACATAGATTCTTTAAAATGATGACATCAAAACAGCCATATCTAAGTTGCTTTGCCAGAATTCTTCCTTGGAGATAATGTGATAAATATAGCCAATGGTAAATTCTTTTCCTACTTTTTAAAAAAGGTTTTTTCCCCTTGGTATGTTTTCTTACTGCTATTTTGATGTATTGTCTTTTCATTTTATACTGTCCTGTGTTTTGCAAAGTAAGAGATTCATGAGTCTAAAGCAAGTCTGTTCCTGGCCCACTAATCTGAATGCTGGTTAGTGTATTATAGAGAATGAAATTTTGGTTAGTGACCTCTTCACTGCCCAATTCAGGGAGTTTAGAGGGTTTGCTATCCCTAAATTGGTTTGTAGAGGACAAGATCTACTTGTGGTAGCAGAGTAGACTCTATTCTCTGTGAGGTACACAGACCATCTCTCTACCACCTATTTTATATGGGCACCATACCCATCTCTCACACACTACTAATTTTCTCCAACCATGGAAGAAAATTATGAACCATCATGTATGGTAAACCAATTTTATCTGCTTTTGGTGGTGCCTGTATCCATATCAATTATATTTATTTCCTGGGTAATTCAAAAGGAAAAAATATATATATATATATATACATATATGCACATATATAGAGAGAATTTCAGCAAATAACAAAAGGTGGGAAAGTGTTGTTTTATTTGCTTTGTTTTGATTTTAAGTCTAGCAGGCTACGTATGTGGCTCTAGTATAAGATTAATTATAATTCCTTTAGAGACACTTATTTGCAAAAACCAGCAGAGGTATGAAGTCCTCTCATATTTTTGATAAAGGAAACATTGAACAAAGGAACGTGTTGTGATATAGAATACTATTAAGTCTTTTAGTGTCAAAGTTAGGTAGTTACCCATTCATGGAAGGCAGTAAACTTAGACTCTTTTAAACAGATAAAGATAATTCTCGAATAATTATTTAAAAGCCTTGTGAAAGAATAATAAGAGGTTTTAAGATACAATTTTTAAAAACCCTTGTTTGTGTCACAGAGGACTTTTCTGAAGGTCACATATTCTTCCTCTCCAGTCTCTGCCTTCCAGGTAACAGTTTCCTGTCACACAGGGGTATCTCTGGCAACATGAATAACAAGGCAGTAGTATATTCAGGGCTAACGCTGAACAAATAAGGAGTGTACACCATTTTACCTCCCTTTTAGGAAGTTCTAATACTCCTGAGATACTCGAATGCCTGTCCCTAAAAGACACTTTCCTCTCTACTCAGGTCATAACTTTCTCTTGCCTTTTGTCAGGTGGTGGGAGAGAAAAGCTGACCCAGCCATATCTTTTCTAATACTCACCCTCCTGCTGGTAACAGATACTGCTTCCTGGCCCCAGAGACAATGAAGCACGTGACCCAGGCTTGGCCACACTGTATCTGTGCCAGTTACCTATTCCTGCATAACAAACTACTCCATAACTTAGTGACTTAGAATGACAACTGCAACTTCTGCAATTTAGTCCTAGGACAGCTTGTCTCTGCTCCAAGTGGTGTAGGTGGAGGTGACTGAGTCACTCATGCAGCAGCATTCAGTTGGGAGCTTAGTGGGAGATGGAATGTCTGAATGGCTTCAGTCACATACTTGGTACCTCAGCTGGGATGCCTGGAAAGGTCAGCGTGCCTTGGTTTTCCTCCAATACCAGATCTCTCATCATTTGCTACTTACCCAAGCTTCTTTACATGGTAGCCGGTAGCTGCCTTCCAAGAAGGGCAGAAGCAGAAACTGACAGGCTTCTGAAGGCCTAGACACACAGCTGGCACAGTAACCTTTGGTAGCTTTTTTTTTGGTCATAGCAAGACACAGTATCAGTGTGGATTCCAGGGTAGAATAAAGTGATACCTCTTCTGGTGAAGGGAGTGTCATGCATGCAAAGAGATGGAAGGAATTGTTGGCAGCCATGTTTGTAGAAAATCTGTCTCAGTATCTTCTCCTAGATGGTTGGTCACCCTGATCACCCCACCCAGGGACTAGACCTGACGTGAACTAGTCCAGAATAGCTCCCTGGATTTCCAAATTGAACCTGAGATAGAGGGGGGAAAAGAGCAAAAAGCAAAAACAAAAATCAGAACAAAAACCCCCAAAACAAAAAACAAGAACAGAACATTTTCCTCTCAGGTTATTGATCTGGAAGGATATAAGCCTAGTGCTATCAGTGGCCGTTTTCTCTGGTGGTGGGAAATCCCCTCTGCAATAGGAAAGGATGTAGCCAACACTAGAGACAGGTGTAGAGAGAAACAGAGAGACAAAGCGGGAGGGAGAGAGGGAGGGAAAGACGGGGGGGGGGGGGGGGTGAGAAAGAGAAAGGGAAAGAGAGAATGAATTCCTGGATCTGGTTCCTGAGGCCAGCTTAATTTGCTTTAACTAAATTGAAATAGGTTTCTGTTATTTTCAATCCAGAGGTTTCCAAAAGATTAAAAAAATCTTCAAGACCTAATGTCATCCTCTAAAAAATTTAAGCATAAGGATAAGTATGTGTTCTTGGAGAGATTGGGAGAGGCATACAGGAATTATGGAAGTTAGGAAATTATGGACTTAGGAATTATGGAAATTATGGAATTAGGGAAAGTTTGAAAAGAAAAATATCAGTTTAAATCAAGCCCTATAGGAAACTTTCTCTGTGGCTTTTTCATCCTGGTATTGACTTTTGTAGAATAATACCCACCACTTTGAATTACAGGTGATTCTTTTCTCTCTAAAAATAATGGGAAAAGACAGAAAATTTTTAATGGTGTTCTCACAGACTAGCTTAGTGTTAGAAACTTCTAATAGCACATACTTTGTTTTCAGATAAAGTTATACTAACAAAGAGTGCCCTCAAAAGAGGTAAGAAAGAAACGCAATATACTAACACAGTATATTTTCCTGGCATCCTGAAATTAAGAGTTTATAGTGTTTTAAATTATTTTTTACTTAATAATATACCAGGCTTTTTTTTTTATAGTGAGGAAAATAATGGATATGAGATAATAGAAAATATATATATTGGCCTCTGCCCACTGTTCCTGGCACAGAGCTCCTAAAACCCTTGTATCTTCCTAAGTGTAAGAGTACAAGGAGCATCTTTTGTTCAAATATTTGGTTTTTGACCTCAGTTCCTGAGGACAGGGCTTCTAAATCCCTTGGAATTCCTGGGTGATAGGAATGTCTTTTGTTCTAATGAAATAGTTCTTTGTGGGTTCCTGGATGGGGACTGGTCACCAGAAAGACCAAGCCATGATTAGAAGGTTGGTATTTTCAGCCTCACCCCCCATTCTCTGGAGAGGGGAGAGGGATTGGAAAAGGAGTTAATGATCTATCATGCCTGTGTGATGAAACGTCCATAAAAATTGCAAAAGTATGGGGTTTGAGGACCTTCTGAACAGGTGGAGGTACTTGGAGGGTGGTGTACCTAGAGAGGGCATGGGAGCTCCACGCCCCTTCCCACATACCTTCCCCCATATCTCTTCCACCTAGATATTCATCTGTAGCCTTTTTCACATCTTTTTATAATAAACAAAGAGCACTTGAGCCACACGGCTTTCCAGTCTGCAATACATTTTCAGTGTCTCTACCTTCTCTGAGAATTGCGCTGCTTTTCATTGGCTGAGTCCTTGTCAGGAAAGAAGAAGAGTCTTTCTTCTTCCTGTTGGGCTCTGCTATCCTTGTTAAATGTGAGAGCTCTTCCTTCTGATATCCTGATTCTATTTAATTGAGATTTCTGTTTAGTATTTTTTTTACATTATACAGTTTGAAAATCTATTAGTAGTTATATAGAATTCAATCCATTGTAAAGAAAATCTCATTTCTGCTGTGTGTCCTTCCTTAACTACTCACACAGAGCACTCACTTCTGACACTTCTGGTCACCAAATGTGCGTGGGTATTTCCCACACCAAGCAATTCTAGGACAACAGCTGGACGTCCTACAATTTAACTCAGTTCTAAAACTATCTACTTGGAGAGAGTATCAGATCCCACAGGTTAAGGGCTCAGTCCCATAAGACTGCCCTGAGATGCCAATTGCAAGTCTAGGTTGTTACCTGTGCATCTAACCAACTGGCTATAAGTCAGAAGTTTCCATGACACCCTCCTAGAGTTAAATTAATTTGCTAGAGTGGCTTATAGAACTTGGGAAAACAGTTTGCTTATGTTTTACCCATTTATTATAGAAGGATATGAAAAAGGCTACAGATGAACATCCAGGTGGAAGAGATATGGGGGAAGGTATGTGGGAAGGGACGTGGAGCTCCCATGCCCTCTCCGGGTACACCACCCTCCAAGCACCTCCACTTGTTCAATGACCCAGAAGCTCCCCAAACCCCATACTTTTGGAATTTTCTTAAAACTGAATTAGACTCTAATATCTCCAAAATTTCCAGAATTGAATGGAATCCCTATCTCAATTGGTATTTTGAGGCTTCCAAACATTATCAGAAGCCTAAAATTGTCTCCTCTGCAAAACAGATTTTAAGATTAACTGAAACAAAAAAAAATTTTTTTAAGATAAAATGGGAAGAGGAGATTAAGATAGCAGAGTAGGAGGATGTAAAACTCACCTCCCCACCATGAACACATCAAAAATACATCTATGTGTGGAATAATTCTCATGGAAAACTAAGAAGTGGAGACTGACAGAAACACTCCTGTACAACCAAGCATGAAAGAAAGATCCACATACTGATCAGGTAGGAAGGGAAGAGAAGAGATCAGGTTGGGCCCTACGCCCCAGGCAGGGGACTCAGAGGAAAAGGGAGGTTGCTCAGGCAGAGATCCTCCCTGGGGAGTGAGCAGTTCAAGCCACATATTGGGTGCCCCAATCCTGGCATCCAACACAAGGAAAATGAGCCCCCTTGGCTGGTTGGAGGGCCTTTGACACTAACTAGTGGGCTGTGGGAAGCCCAGACTCCACTGGGGATGAGGCTGGATTCACTTACTTACAGCCTCTGCAGGGCAGAGATGGGAGACTGAAACTATGCGGGTGGCTGACTGGTTTCCCATGACCCCCTGGTGCGTGCTCCAGCCCAAGTCTAGTGAGCGCTCCAGCCCACTTACTTCATGTTGCAGCTCCACACTGGAGTGAGGGCTGCCATGACAGAGAAAAGAATTCGACCATGAGTCAGAGGTGGGCAGACCGGAAGTGGTGTGTGAGCAGGGTGAGGGCCATTACTGGCGCTTAACACTGACAGTGCATCAGAAACAGCCCAGACATCTCTCTGTAGCTGGACTACAGCAGCCTGCTACCATCACATACTGAGAACCCCCACGAATCTCTCTTGCTCCAGCACTGCTCCCCTCTGGGGCAAGGGTATCACTGTTGGGAAGGGTGAGAGGCCACACAAAGGCAACAGAGCCAGCTTGGACCCAAACCTCAAGGCTTCTGCTCCAGCAACTTGGGACCCACCCCTGCCCCCTATAGGGTCGTGGTGACCACTGAGCAGAGGGGAAGCCTGGCCCATACCTGGTTCTGGCTTTAGCCTCTCCTTCTCCAGCCCCATCTCCTACAAAGTGATAGCTGACAGTATATCCTGAGGGACGACATGACCTGTGTGCACGTCAAATCCAGCTCTCACACCAAAGCCACTGGGTACACACAGACCGTATAGGGACACTCCCAGGTAAGGACACCCCTTCAAGACCACAATAGGTAACAGTTTCACTTAATTTCATAAAGAAAGTTAAACAAAATGAGAAGACAGAGCTATTGGTCTCAATTGAAAGAGCAAGAGAAAACCCCTGCAAAAAAAAAATAATAAAACCAAACCCCCCGCAATTTTCCAGATAAAGAATTCAAAGCATTAGTGATAAGAATGTTAGCTGAATTAAGGAAAATAATAGATAAACATAGTGAGAATTTTAACAAGGAACTAGAAAATATAAAAAAGAACCAGTGATAACTGAAGCATACAATAACTGATTTAAAAGAAAACAAAACACTAGAAGGAATAAATAGCAGACTAGGTGATACTAAAGAATATATAAGTGATCTGGAAGATAGAATAATGGAAATCACCCAATCAGAACAACAAAAAGAAAAAAACAAATAATAAATGAGAACAATTTAAGAGATCTCTAGGATAGCACGAAGCATACCAACTGTAGGGGTCCCAGAATTGGAAGAGAGAGAAAGGGGTAGAAAATGTTTTTGATAAAATTTTGGTTAAAAACTCATAAAGAGGGCTTCCCTGGTGGCGCAGTGGTTGAGAGTCCACCTGCCGATGCAGGGGACACAGGTTCGTACCCCGGTCTGGGAAGATCCCACATGCCGCGGAGCAGCTGGGCCCGTGAGCCATGGCCGCTGAGCCTGTGCGTCCAGAGCCTGTGCTCCGCAACGGGAGAGGCCACAGCAGTGAGAGGCCCACGTACCGCAAAAAAAAAAAAAAAACCTCATAAAGAAGGAAACAGATATCCAGGTACAGGAAGTACAGAGGGTCTCAAACAAGATGAACCCAGACAGATCCACACTGAGACATATCATAATTAAAATGGCAAAAAAATTAAACGTAAAGAAAGAATTTTAAGGCAGCAAGAGATATTAAGCCTTCTGATAATCTAGAGGATAAACCTTGAATTTCTCATATTCCCTGGACTAAAGCTGAACTGCAAGCCATAGTCAATGATCTTCCCAAAGTAACTGAAGATCCTCACAGCTTTGCTGGGGCATTTAATATACTTATTCAAACTTATCAACCTGGTTTCTCCAACTTGTATCCGCTAGATCATACACTTGTCAGTGGAGGCCAGGGCCAGAATTGGATGAAAACTGCTAATTGGGAAAGTATTAAAAGATCTCTAGAATTACAACCAGGAGACTGGCCTGCTAACTTATTATATTATCAGGCTTGGGCAGCTGCTAGGAAAATTTATCAGGCAATCCCCAGGGCTTTTCCAAAACCTATTGGTTGGAACAAAATTCAGGCTTGCACACAAAAATCTGATGAACTTGTTCATAACTATTACAATTGACTTCAGATCGTTTTTAAAGAAAATTCTAGTCTTCCTTTAGATGTTGATTCCACCAAGGTAGCTTTTAACTCTATTAATGGGCTGCACTGGGACCTCTCCCTTCTAGTAAAAAGGATCAGAATGGAACGGGAAACTGTCCACTCCGGATTTAGTGACTCTGGCAATCCAGCGCTCTCGTACTCTAGATGACTCACCTTTAAGGAAGATCACCAGAATTCTTAATCTTCAACTCCAGCAACTGAAGGCCCCTAAACAAAGCCAAAACTCGCCTAGTGTTTGCTATTATTGCAGAGAGCCAGGACACTGAAAAAGAGATTGTTACAAATTTAAGCACTTCAGGCACCTTCAGCCCTCTAACCAGCATTTCCAACATCCTCCCAATTCTCACTGATGGGGCTCCAATGAGCTACAGGGGCTCTTCCCAACCCTCCCTCTTAATTGGCTTGGAGAAACATTTCTCCAGGTTGAGAACGAATCTCTTCCAGTTGTAATTGACACCAGAGTGACACTCGGTGCTCAACCCCACTACTATAAAACAGCCCTTGCCTTGGAGTACTGGAACAATTCACACAGTGGGGAGCTCTAATGAACCTCAAGAGATTCCTCTCTCTGAGCCTATTCCTTTTTGTTTAGGCCTCTTGAGAGATACACAGCCTTTTCTTCTTAGTTCCTCCACCCCATCCATTTATTAGGCCAAGACTTTTTAGACAAATATCATGCCAGAATTTCTTTCTTCCAAAAGGGGAAAGTAATTCTAGAACTTGACAGTGGTCATCAGAGCAGCCAACCGTGTGAATTAAATGACCTTTTGACATCTTTTATTTGTTCCATCTTCATCTTTGACAGTGCTAGAGCTGATTCTGGAAACAATGATCATTTGTCCCTATTGAGTCAGCTACCATTCTCCTTATGGGCAAAACTTCCAAACTGACATTGGCAAAATTCGCAGCACACCTCCCATCAAGATTTGGATCGACCCCTCAAAACCTCTTCCAAGAATTAATCAATACCCTCTAAGTAAAGAAGCCCTTCAAGGCATAAAGTCCATAATAGAAGATTACAAGGCTCAAGGCTTCATCATCCCTTGTACTAGTCCCTGTAACGCTCCCATTTTACCAGTGGGAAAACCTAAGGGCTGAGGGTAAAGGTTTGTTCAGGACCTCCAAGCAATAAACAATATTGTTATCCCTTGACACCCTGCTATTCCTAAGCCTCATACACCACTAACATCCATTCCCACTGGAAGCAACTTCTTTACTGTAATTGATTTATGCAGTACATTCTTTAGAATTCCAGTTGATGAAGCTAGCCAATACCTTTTTGTCTTCACTTGGGAATAAAAACAATTCACTTCAACAGAAATGCCTCAGGGTTTTACTGAGAGTCCTTCTTATTTCTCACAAATCCTGAAGACTAATCTGGATGATATAATTTCCCTTGAGGTTCTACTTTGTTGCAATATGTGGATGATTTGCTTCTTTGCTCTCCTTCTCAAGCCTCCTCACAGGAAGACAGCATCGACTTGCTAAAGCTTTTAGCCTTAAAGGGACATAAAGTCACGAAAGAAAAATTGCAGTTTGCCCAAAACCAGGTTTGATATTTAGGGCATCTGAACAAGGGCTACACTTAGATCCAGATAGACTTCATGGTGTCCTGAGTTTCCCAAACTCCAAAACTAAGTGCCAACTGCAAGATTTTCTCAGGTTAGTTGGTTATTGCCAGAATTGGATTGCAAATTTCTCTCTTACGGCCCAACCTCTGAAGGTTTTACTAAAGAACAACAACCCTGACCCAATTTTATGGGAAGAACAGGACAACATAGCTTTTAGGGCTTTAAAGGAGAGTTTGATAAACACACCTGCCCTTGGGTATCCCAGTTATCAGATTCCCATTTCCCTTTTTGTATGTAAAAAGGAAGGGAATGTCTTGGGGGTACTCATCCAAATAACTCAGGGACCTTCATCCGTCCATTGAGTATTATAGCCAGAAACTGGACCCTGTGGCACGGGGCTACCTTCTTGCCTTAGAGGCATCACGGCCACTCCTTTTTTGGTTAAGGCCATAGAGAAATTGTTGTGGGATCTCCTTTAGCCATTTTTTGTACCTCATGCAGTAGAAGCCCTCCTGACTTGTCATCACATGACATTTCTCAGTCGCCTGCCTCACCTCCTATGAAGTCCTTTTGTTAACTGCTCCTTACATAACTCTTTTACTTTGTGATAATCTTAACCCTGCTCCTCTGCTCTGTCACTGATGAAGTCCCTCACAACTACTTAACACTGATGGGTCACCTTTTGACTCCCCATGACGGTCTATGGGAAATTCCATTGGGTAGCACTGACTTCTCATAATGGTTCTTATTTAAAAGGTGACAATGGCAAGTACGATGCTGGCTATGCTACTGTAACTCCTTTGAGGTTGTTGAGGCCACAATTTACCTATAGCTACTTTGGCCCAACAGGCTGAATGATATGCTCTTACACAGGCTTGTACTTTAGCCAAGGACAAAATTGCCAATATTTATACTGATAGCAGACATAATTTTGGAGTAGCTCATGATTTTAGAATGTTGTGGAAGCAACATGGCTTCCTTACTTACAGTGGAAATAAAATTAAAAGTGACTCATGTTCAGGAATTATTGGACGCAATACTTTTTACCTGCTGCTTTAGTTATTATTAAGATTCCTGGGCATTCTAAACTTGACTCTGGAAGCTAAGGAAAATCACCTTGCTGACATTTCCACAAGGAATGCTGCCCTTAAAGCTACCAGCAGCAGCTAAACCTCTGTCATGATATAAAGGGATATTTTCCCAAATGATAACTTAGAAAAACTAGCTAGAAGATCCCAACAGCTGGCCTCAGAAAAGGAAAAACAAGATTGTAAATTCAACAATTGTTGCTTTGATAAAAATAGAAAGCTCTGGTTCAGACCAAATAACAATCCAGTCCTACTGAAGACTGTAAAAGTCTCACTCCTCACCACTGTATATGCATTAAACCATCGGTCTAGTGACAAAATGATAGCATTCCCCATTGGTGGGGAAAGCATTAATAAGGCTGCAAAAACTGTCCACCTCATTTGTCCCACTTGTCCAAAGTACAACCTTGGGGATTCCTGTCCATACTACTCCTGGGCATTTTAAATTGTCCAATGGACAACTTGAGGTCTGGCAAATGGATTTCATACAACTTCCTCCATCTAATGGTTATAGTCATGGTCTATGTGTTTTCATGACTGGACTGAAGCCGTCCCTTCAAGACAGCCTACTGCCTTGTCTGGGGCTAAAGTCCTTTTGGAAAAGATTATCCCCATCTTAGGAACTCCTATCGAACTACGTAGTGATCAAGGAACCCATTTTACTAGTCAGGTACTTTGACAAGCCTGTCCTGTTTGGCTGGTTTTACAGCACTTTCATTGTGCTTACCACCCTCAATCCTTTGGTTTAGTCCAGCGTGGTAACAGCATTATTAAAACTCAGTTGGCAAAATTTGTAGAGGCCCTCCAAATACCTTGGCCAAAAGCATTGCAGTTGGTCCTTCTAAATCTCAGATCCATCCCTTTTGAAACTCATAAACTCTTACCCTTTGAGATAGTCACAGGATGCCCAATGCACTTGATTTCTGCCCCTTTCTATCCACAACTTATAAAAGGAGAGGTAGGGGCTTCCCTGGTGGCGCAGTGGTTAAGAGTCCCCCTGCCGATGCAGGGGACACGGGTTCGCGCCCCGGTCCGGGAAGATCCCACATGCCGCGGAGCGGCTGGACCCGTGAGCCATGGCCGCTGAGCCTGCGCGTCCGGAGCCTGTGCTCCGCAACGGGAGAGGCCACAACAGCGAGAGGGCCGCGTACCGCAAAAAAAAAAAGAAAAAGGAGAGGTACTCCAATATTGCAAAGGCCTAATTGCTTCTATCAAAAATAACCATGTTTTGACAGAGCGATATTTTCACACTGCACTTTTGGGAGATGAAGACTTTATGCATCACAGCTTTCACACTGGGGATTTCGTCTATTGGAAAAGACACCTCCAGAAAGAGTGTATTCAACTTTGCTGGAAAGGTCCTTATCAGGTACTGCTAACCAACCCTTGCACCTCCCAACTCAGAAGATAAACAGAGTCACGTGACACACCTAAAGAAAGCACTGAACGCTGAGTAGAGCCACACATCATCTGGTGGGTGATCTGACTGTAAAGATTTTCTGGAATTGAAGCAGACATCGTGTGATGAGGCAGTTTTCCCAAGACATCCAGACCAGGCCTACTGGAAATTTGTCACCACAACTTTGATGACGACATGGCGCTTCAGATACTCTCCAGTGTCTATGATCTTGATAACACATGGACTTTAGATAAAAAGTGACTGTGAATTCTCCTTCCTACCCCTCTTTGTTACTCGCATGTGACCTCAGCAGGTTTCCAGTCTGTGCACTTTCCCTCCAGTTGAGACACTACATCCAGGAAAGGTCCTTCCTGGCATTGAAGGACACAAAGCCACTTAAACCAGGAAAACTGACTCTTGATCAGTGATGCTTTCAGAGAAAAATCTTGATCCCTCAAATAGAGTTGGGAGACTAGAGGGGGAAGCTCTCATGCCCTGTGAGTATAGCAGAGCCCAACAGGAAGAAGAAAGACTCCTCTGCTTTCCTGAAGGACTCAGCCAATGAAAAGCCATGGAGTCTTTGTTTACTATGGCCCTCCCCACTTCCTTTTCCCCTCTATAAAAGTGTTCTCTTTCCTTTGCCATGAAGGGACTTGTGCATGGCTCACCGTGGTTGCAGAACTCGAATTGCAATTCTCTGCTGATCCTGAATAATTTTGTTAGTGGTGGTGGGGAAATAACTGGTAGTCTGTTTTAGGTCAACAATAACTAATACTGTGTAAAAGTTGTGATAGCAACAGCTGTAATTAATTCAGTATTTATTTTGAGCTAGGCACAAGGAGAATTTCTTTATATATGTAATAGAATATAAGTGAGATTTTGCTTTTGCTCCAGAACTGTGATTTAGAATAAATAGGGTTAAGTACATTCACATCCATGTACACATCTTGAGGGCAGAGACCTTGCTTGCTGCAAAATCATTCCTAACTGAATCTATGCATATGAACACCTCATCATAGTGACTTAACCAGATATGGAACTTTTTTTTTTTTTTTTTGCGGTACGCGGGCCTCTCACTGTTGTGGCCTCTCCCGTTGCGGAGCACAGGCTCCGGACGCGCAGGCTCAGCAGCCATGGCTCACGGGCCCAGCCGCTCCGCGGCATGTGGGATCTTCCCGGACCGGGGCACGAACCTGTGTCCCCTGCATCGGCAGACGGACTCTCAACCACTACGCCACCAGGGAAGCCCGGAACTATTTTTAAACAAAACAAGAAGTCCAGTGGTAGTAAGTCAAGACTGGTGAAGCTACTCCAGGATGTCATAAAGAGCCCAGGTCATCCTTAGTATATACTGTGTTCATCCTCATGTTTGTAAGATGCTCTCTCTTCTCCTAGCATTGGGTCTGCAATGCAAGAAGAAGGGGAAACGGGGAAGAGGTCTAAGGTCATTATAATAATGGCCCCCAATTAGTCATGATGTGCTTTTTCCATGCTCCTTTGAGTGTGGCATTGTCACTCTTCCAATAAAAAGGTGAGAGTCTATTTCTTCACTCCCCTGAGTCTGAGCTGGCCTTGTGATTAGCTTTTACCAAGAGCACGTGGCAGAAGTAGCATATGAGTGCTACAGCATAGGCCTTAAGAGACCTCTTACCTCTGCTCTAATCCTCTTGAGACCCTAGAAATTCATGCTGTAAAAAAAAATCCAATAAAGGCTACCTAAGGATGAGAGGTCTCATGGAAGCGATCTGCGGTGCCTCAACCAACAGCAGGTATGTGGGTGAGGCCAGTCTCACTCTCAGATGACTTCAGCTGCATGAGTAAGCATAAGCAAGACCAGCTGAAGAACTGCCCAGATTATCAAAGGACAGAATTATGAAAAATAATGAATTATTGTTGGCTTAAGCCAACAAGTTTTCGGAGGTTTGTTATAAAGCAACAGATAAATGATACTGGATTATGGAACTATGCCTAGGTCCAAAAATTGGGCCATTATTAAGGTATGTTCCCTGCTCCTGGAGCAGGTGTAACTGGCAACATGTGATTGACTGGAATTCAGAATTGCTGGTCAGAATACCTGGTTAGAACACTATCTATAAAGCCACCCACTTTTTCCCAGTGGAATCTGAAAGACTTGTGGTCTCGTGTAGGCTTTACTATTTATATTGAGGTTATGATATTGCCTTTCCATGGGAAGGAGTGGGACATGTTTCTCCTACCCAAAGCTAAGTGAAGGGTCATCACTATTAAAGACTGGAGGTGCCCTTAAGAAGGAAAGCCTGGTACCTTATTTCCTGGTTAAATGCTTTCTGAGTTTCAGACCTCCCAGGTTCACTCCAGAGGTGAATGTGGTGAGAATAGGAAAGACGCGTAGACCCAGCTCCTTCAACACGGGGAGAATGAAAGAGATATTTGACAGACATTCCCTGTGTTTTAAAATATAGTGTACTGATAGAAAACTTGAGGTATAATAAGGCCATCAGCTCAGCAGATGATTGCCATAGTTTGTTACTCACAGTTCCCAAAAGGAGGGGGGATGCTACACCAGGAGAGACACATGGGGAAGCACCAGAGTCAGTCATGGGGCAAAGGGAGAAGGGTGAACTGTGGGAAAGAGGCTTTATTGTGTTTTATGCAGGAAAGAACAGGTGAGGCAAGGCAATCAGGCTTCGATTGGCTAGTTTAAATAATTTTACAGGCTCTGTTGCATAAGGACTGTCCGTAGTTGTCTAGTACCTGTCCCTGGGGTGGTAAAGGCAGGTGTATAGTCACCCGAAGTGTAGGAGCCTGATAATAGAAGGGCTTGAGGGGTATGGACTCTTTCCAGTGGTTTGTATTTGAACAGCATGATTTGGGGAGTAGGGGAAGTGATGGGGGGGGGGGCAGGAGGCCAAGGCAAAGTGACTCAAGCATTTTATCAGATTGTCCAGAACAAGACATGTCTGGCATGTGCATGTGGGGCAGTTGTTAAAACATCAAGCTCACAGAAGCTGGAAATGGTTAACACCCCCTGAGGACTGGAGGTGTCTACTCCCAGTTTAGAGATTTCTGAAGGCGAGAAGCCCATATGGGTTGCCAGAGCAAAGGTGCTTGGAGAGACCAAAATGCAGAGGGTCTCCCTCCCAGTTCTGCACAGCTCTCAGGGAGTCCTGGAACACCAGGCTCCCAGGCTTTATAAACAGCAGCGGAGGTGAAAGAGGACCGGTCGCTGTGTTCCAGCAGCAGGCAGAGACACCTTGAGATGCCAGAGCCGCCACCTCCTTACACCTACAGACGGCAAATCACCTGAGCAGCACCGCATTCTTGCGGGAACAGAGACACTGTGAAAGTGACTGGGTTCTAGAGGCTGAATGGGTTTGGGAATGGAAAGTAGGAGAAAGAAGGAAAGAGGAAAGAAGGGAGGAAGGGAGGAAGGGAGGAAGGAAGGAAGGAAGGAAGGAAGGAAGGAAAGAAAGAAAGAAAGAAAGAAAGAAAGAAAGAAAGAAAGAAAGAAAGAAAGAGAAAGAAAGAAGGAAAGAAAGAAAGAGAAAGAAAGGAAAGAAAGAAAGAAAGAAAGAGTGTAAAGGCACATCTCTGCTCCTGTTTTCACATGGTCCACTCCAAGCCCAGCTTTTTATATGCTGATATATATACTATTCTGATATACAAATACATCTTATTCTGTAACCAAAAGTGACTTTAAAATTAAGGAATGTGACTATGATGTCATCAAAGGAACTGCCACAATTTAGAGTGAGATAATTATGGAAAAGAGTTAAATTGATTCATGTTTATATACCAGTGTTATAAATCAGTCCTATATACACAATCTTGGTCAGTCCTAACAGCAACCTTATGAAGTAAATATTATTAAATCTATTTGACAGATGAGGAAAGTGAGGGGCAGAGAGGTGAACTAAATAAACAGTGTGAAGTGGCAGAGGTGAAATGTGAACTCAGATGTGTGATGCCTGAATTCTTAAGGCCTAAACTACACTAGTAAGTTTTGAGTCTTGCTCTTTGGTTTTGTTCCTTATATTGTGTTTTGAATTTACTTGTTCTTTTTTTTTTCCCTAAAGGGTTTCATTTTCTTTTCTGTATAATTAGATAAAGACTTGAGAGAGGATCTCACTTTTCTGACATGGCAGTTGAAGGGGCAGGAGTTATCTTAGGCCAGAGGTGGCCACGGCACCCAATATGAGTTCAGGCTTTCAGACTCCTTCCATTAGTGTTTGTTCTAGTCTGTCACATCGCCTCTTTAATTTCAGTCATCATTATCATTTGTTAATTTCAACCAATCTTCTTTACAAATAGGAAACAGGTTCGTAAGTACCAACATTGTTGGTAAAATTTAAGCCAGGAGCCAAGAAGGCAGGAACCTACTCTCACTTCTGTCCCCAACCAGCCGTGTAGCTTGGGGCAATCTCTTTAACAGCTTTTGGTTCCAGTTTTTCCTGTATAAATCAAGAGGATTTGGCTAAATGATTCCTATAGTTCCCTTTGGTTTTAACTTTTCAAACCCATGTGACAAAGTCCAATCTTCTTTCTATAAGACTGTTAAGTCCATTTTTTTTCTCAAATTGTTTACTTTTATTTTACATAAAAATAGTCCTGAAGGAAACTAGGAGATCAGATCATCAAGGCCCTGACTCCTTCCTGAACCTTTTGAGAGAGGAAAAATACACAGAGGATGAATGATTTTATATTTACGTTTAGAGATATATTCTTATAGAACTAGAGCTTAGCGTTTCGTATACTCTCCCTTGTATCCTTGTCATTCACAAGGCAAGTAAGTGAAAGAAGCAAAGAATCAGGTAGAAAGTATGTAAACTGCTAAAATTCAACTTTGTTTCCAAAAAACATTTCATTGAAATGATTAAATCACTTTTCTAAAAAAAATATGACAGGATGCATCATCTGTCGGGAAGGAAGTGTGTTTTGGTTGCCACTTCAGAACTTCTGTTAAGATTGTCCAAGGCATGTGTTAGGAAAGGAAGGCACACTTCCTAGGTCACTGAGCATTTGCCGCTGAGCATATGCTACCTCACGGTGGCACACAGCCACAACTTCTTATTACATGGTGATCTGAATATTTTATGGATATTCTGAATGGTAAGATAATTGATGATAGAACACTGAAGGAAAGAACTGATAGCTTTTTTGTTGGTAGCATTTATCAGATTGTCAATTAAATGCTTGTCATGTGGTAAAGGAAAAATATTTATTGCTGCAGCAGACATCAAGACAGACCTTTAACTAAAAGTGCGGTACATGTAAGGAGGTGCAGAGATCCGCGCCTTCTAGAACGAGCTCATTGCTCTTTTGTATTAGCTCAAAGTACTCTGACGTTTACATTTAGCAACAAAGATTGGGGCTGCTTATCTTGTTTAAAGTTTATTGGTAAGAGAAAGGAAAGTACTGGTGTTTGTTTTACAGATAGAGAAGGCTAATTTGCTAACTGAAAAATTAGCTGCCTCAAATCATTTTGGGGAAGTGGCAGGGTATACAAATTTTACAGCTTTGAAGTATTTCTGTGCAACGTACTGAAGAGAACTTCCAATAAAAGGGGTTTTGAGGTACTTCTCATCTAAATGTAATGTCTATTTTTATTTGCTGGAAATCAGTTAATTCTCTTGCTAGGTGTTCCCACAGTGCTTTGTACTCAGTCTTGGCAAGATTCTCAGCTCTCTCGTAATGATTTACATTTTGCCCATCTTCCACAACAGAGTGCAAGCCCTAGGAAACAGAAACCATGCCTGTCTTGTTCATGTCTGTGACTGTCAATGCCAAGCACTGGGCTTGCCACAGAGTGGGAGTCCATAAATATTTGATGATTAATCAATGGTTGCCTAAAAGAGTGTCTTCCAAGATATACTTGAATGATAAGGCAGCTAGTTGATACATTTGGTAAAATTCTTCCTCAGAGCGCTCCAACAGTAAAAACAGCTGTATTATTTTTCAGTGCAATAATAGTAGTACTAAATCAAAAGCCTATTCAGCACATAAAAAAAAAATCTGTTTCCATCTCTTCAGAGCATAGAGGAGAGTGCTCTGAGATCTCTAAACTATTTTGTAATGATGAGCTTAGCTAGTTTAAAAATAATGGGTAGGTAAGTAAAATTTCAGTCAGAAAACAGTTTTCCATGACACCAGACAATGGACTTTTTTCTTACTTTTTAAAATCATCTGGTCAGTTGTTTTGATAACATTCACATGTCGTGGTCATGGTTTTGTACGATAACTAATTTTATTATAAAACGTACAACTACTCAGTTCTCTAAATTTTAGGATCTGTAGCTCTCTAATCTCTGTGAGCACTTGAATTTTAATGGTGACTTTCTGTTGATACTTTTGTAAATGTTGTGCTCTCTCTAGAAAGTTTGTTGGCAACTCAAATTTTTATTGCTTTCTCAATGCCAGGCACATGAAATAGGCTTAAAATTACAGTTGTGCTAAATAACCTTTTAACATAATCTATAGATAGAAGTAATCCACTAATGATATCCTGAGACGCAGCCTCTTTGCCATTCATTTTGGCAGCCTTTAGATCACGTTCTGTGGGGCAAGGCTCTCGCAAATGCCTAATATGGTCCTGAAAGCTGGGGCTGTGGTGGGTTTAATAAGTCCCAGTCTTTTTACAGAAACGAAATTCAAAGACATTGTCACGATTTTTGGAGCAGCAACTGAGAGTCACTTAATATTAAAGAGAAATGGTTCCAGAGGACCAACTTCATTCCCTGAAATCAACTAACAATTTTTAGTTTGCTTATTCTTTCCCAGCTCACTCACCCTAAATTACAGAGCTTTCATTTCTTTGGCAACCGCTAAAAAAATGACATCAAACCCGGCGGCCGTACAGCTCATACCTTCAATGTGTTCTTATTAACCATATTTGAAAGGAAGACTCCTGCAGCCTCAGCTTTGTAATGCTAACTCCTGAATACCTTGGATATGATGGTTCACGTGACTTTCACTAGCTATGAAACTCTTAAATATCCAACATCATTTTTCGGATTTTTTTTAACGTATCAGAAACTGATTGTCTCGGCCTCACAATAACATGACCAATTATTCCACCAGATTAAGGGATGAGGGAGAGAGATATATGTTATTTCTTATTAAAAATCTATTGCAGGGCTTCCCTGGTGGCGCAGTGGTTGAGAGTCCGCCTGCCGATGCAGGGGACATGGGTTCGTTCCCCGGTCCGGGAAGAACCCACATGCCGCGGAGCGGCTGGGCCCGTGAGCCATGGCCGCTGAGCCTGTGCGTCCGGAGCCTGTGCTCCGCAAGGGGAGAGGCCACACCAGTGAGAGGCCTGCGTACAGAAAAAAAAAAAAAAAAACCTATTGCAAAGTGATGCAAGAGCAAGCTTGCCTTTTAAATCATAATAGCATTATAATTGTTCTACCAGGAATAAGTGTTTGTTGAATACCCTTATTGCCAGCACCAGGTTCACTTACTCTATTCAGTAACTTCATGAGCTAGGTCTACTCTAATCCTGACCTTACAGATAAGGAAACTGAGGCTTAGAGAGAGAGTGGCATGCTTAAACTCGCACAACTGGAAAGTGATGGACCAGTGTTTAGACATAGCCAGTCTGATGCCGGGGTTAACTACTATGCTACAAAAATGAGATTTTATAGACATCTGAGAGAGGAGTTTGTTTTGAACAACGTTAAATACAACAACCCATTGTAGTTTCAAAAAGTAAGTTATCAAGATCTCAAGCAGATATTATACAACCGTGAAGGCAGGAGGTGGAAAATCGAGGACAGAGTGTTTTAATATATTCATAAATATTTTATGGCTGCCATCAAAATCACTGGTTAGAGCCCAACATCCACCTATTTTAACATACAGACACAGAAACTCAGAAACATGAATATACGTATAAAAAGTAATTTCAAATTTTGAGCCATCACTACCGCAGTAATAGAATAGTCAGTGTATGACATTTGGCGTGTATTGGGGGCAGGGACAGGGCAAATGTGCTATTGTTTGTGTCAAGGGATGTGAACCAAGAGGACTTTAAACATTTAAACAAAGGAAGGTGTCTGGATTAAGTGCTGAGTACTTTCTACACAGCAGGTTTGGGAGACAGGAACTACACAGGTGTTTTGGACGCTTTGGAAATGGCAGCAAATGGCAGGTTGGATGGTTTATCTTCATTAGCTGTGAGCAGTAGCTTTTGACATACATTCCAGACCCTAGTGCTGCTATAATGTGGTGAAACCCCCCCGACAACTGTAAGCACACTGCATTTGCCAGACCTTCACCCTTCAGTTAAATCCCTTTCTCTTACCCCATTTATACTCAAGCAATTTTCCTAATGCAGATGTTTCCAACCAGACCCTCAGCATTCTGGGTATAATCCCACCTCTGAATTTTTTTTTTTCTTTTTACGTATACATGTATCTATTCTTTTCAAATTCTTTTCCCACTTAGGTTGTTACATAATACTGAGCAGACTTCTGACTTTTAAAAGGCTTTTATAAAAAAAAAAAAAAAAGGCTTTCATCTTCTTCCTCTCCTCTTAACCTTCAATTTCTCTCTGCAATCATAATCCCATCCTTTCTTCAGAATCCATGCCTACTGGTGCCATTGATGCAAACCCACCTTCCAGCCCCCGGGACCCTTTTGCTCTTTAGTGGTTCCTTCTTAGTGCAGCCTCCATCACTGCTTCTCCCCAGCATGTGTGCGTACATACTCTACTAAAAGTCTTTGCTTGACCTTGACCTCGCTGTTGTTCCCTTTAGTCACTGGACTTCACAACTAAGATTAATCACACACAATGACTCCATGCTTCACTTAACCCTCAGTGCCCTGACCACGCTCTCCCAGCCTTCTCGTGGCTTCTCATCAAACCACTTGCTGAACCATAACTCTCAGAGCTCTCCACTGACTGCCTCAGTGTTAGATAAAGTGTTTTGCCTTTCACATTCCCCATAGCCTGGGTGTAACATGATACTATTGCCCATTCATGCCCCTTCCAAAATCTCTCCTGATACATTGTCCTCACATCTTCTTTGGCTGGTTCATTTATTATTGACCTATCCGATCATCCATTCATTTATTTAGCACACATTCATATTCTTTAGCACACATAACTGCACCACGCGGGCCTTTATTAAAGGCCCGCGTGGTGCAGTTATAGCTAAGAAATGCAGATACAGAAATGAAAGTCCAGTCTGTAAGCAGGAGACAAAAAGTGAAACGGTTAAAAATGAGTATGACACATGCATCATAGAGCCAGGGAAAGGTTTCTACAAAGTGGGGAAGTGGGGCGCCTGATCAACTGAGAGGAGTTAAGGGAAGGCTTCCAAGAGGAGACACTGGGTGTGCTATGATGATCCACTTCACCCAGTGAGAAGAGAAAGTCACATCAAGGTTGTGCAGCTGTGGGAGAAGGGCCCAGTCCTTCAGTGAGTTTGGAATATAAGCTGTCTTGGTGACAGTCACAGGAGATGGAGCTGGCTGGATATATGATCACAATGTAAGTAGCATTTTCTGGCAAGCTATCAAGTTTGGAAATCATCCTGAAGCTATAAAGAGTTTTGGCCAGTGGAGGTGACATGATCAATTCGTGCTTTAGAAATATTATTCTGGCATCAATGTGAAGAATAAATTGGAGGAGGGCAAGACTTCCTTTACTTAACTTTCTTCTTTTCCCCTGTTAAGGAAATTCCTCATAACCTATGCTGTTATTTCACATTCTTTTCCTGGGACAATGTATCCACTACTGTATAGTCAATTTTCCTAACAACTAGATGACTATTAAATCTTATTTTCTGCCTCTGACCTTGCTCCCAAATAAGGTCCATTCTACTTCAGCCTGCTTTAAGTCATTTCCTTTCTGATGCTGCTGTGTTCCAGCATCAGCTGGGCTTCACAGCATGGGGACATCTTCAATTTCCTCCCTTCTCTTATTCCATTGATCAGGGTTGACAGCTTTATACTTTCTATTGTCTTTTGCATTTTTTCTTTCCATTCCCATTCTTATCGATGTATCAGATCTATGTTGTTTATCTAGATTCCTGATAACGACTCTTTAAGTCTGTCTACTGTTTCTTATTACTCCAGTTGTTCATGTTTGGTACATATACACTAATATTATGCTATAGGTTAGACATATAAATGAAAAACAGCATGCACGCAAAACAACATATAAACGTTTTATAGTTTAGCAATCATAAAATGGGCAGCCATGTTTCTACCACCAAGGTTAAGGCATAAAAAAACATTATCGGTAAAATAGAAACCCTCTGTGTACCCCTCTCCACTCTCATCTCCTCTTTCCTCCACCCAGAAGTAACCATTATCCTGAATTTTATGTTCATCAGCCCCTTCCATCTCCTTCTATTTTTAACCCCCAATGTATATATATTGTTTGTTTGCCTGTTTTTAAAAACATTTTTATAGGATATATCATACTATATATATTCATCAGTGACTTATTCCTTTCACTTAATATTACATATTTGAGACTCATCTAATTTGATGTGTGTAGCAGTAGCGTGTTTATCTTCACTGCTAGTGATATCCCATCATATAACTTTACCTAAGTTTCCTTCTCTATTCTAATGCTTGCTCATTTTTTCTTTATACTACAAACAGTGCTCTTTTAGATATCCTCATGCAAGTTTTGTGGTGTACATGTGTAGGCATCTCTTTGGGAAATAGGAAATGCTGGATTGTAAGATGTGTGTGCATGTTCAGCCTTGCTGATTAATGGCAGTCAGCTTTTCAATTTGGTTATATCAATTTATACCCCCATTAGAGTTTTTCTGGTTCTATATCCTTGGTAATTTATATTGTCCAATTAAAAAACAAGTTTTTTTCCCAATCTGGTAGGTGTGAAACCATGTCACTTTATTATTCTAATTTGCATTTCTCTGATTACTAATTAGATTAAGCATCTTTTCATATGTTTATAGGCCATTTGAGCTTTCTTATGTATGAAATTCCTGTTTAATTTGCCAGTCTTTCCACTGGTTGTTTATCATTTTCTTATTGATTCTTAGAGGTCCTTTATGTATTGTGGGTTACAATACTTTGTACATTATAAGTACAAGTATATTCTATTTTGCTTATTTTTATTATATATTTTTTTCTATAAGGAACACATGCTACCAGTAAAGTTTCAAAAAAATATTTAAGGGGCTTCCCTGGTGGCCCAGTGGTTAAGAATCCACTTGCCAATGCAGGGGACACAGGTTCGAGCCCTGGTCTGGGAAGATCCCACATCCTGCGGAGCAACTAGCCCGTGCGCCACAACTACTGAGCCTGCGCTCTAGGGCCCGTGAGCCACAACTACTGAAGCCTGAGGGCTTAGAGCCTGTGCTCCACAAGAGAAGCCACCGCAGTGTGAAACCCGCATACTGGAACGGAGAGCAGTCCCCACTTGCCCCAACTAGAGAAAGCCAGTGAGAAGCAACAAAGACCCAACACAGCCAAAAAAAAGAAAAAAAAAAGTATTTAAAAATGAAGGTACAAATTAAATTCCATGTATAAGTGCACTAGGTTCTCAGCACTGTCACACCAGGACAGAAAAGAGGGCTAACAAACCCAGTATGTTGCACAAATACCAGTAAAGAAATAAATATCAAGATATATATGTTCAAGATCAAATCTAGAGGTCTTCTTTTTTCTCTTTTGAAACCTTGAGAATATGTAAAGACATTTTAATAATGTTAGTTAGAAAACTACTCTACCAAATATTAAACCCATTTATGGTGTCCATAACTGGCAAGACCTTGTAACTAGCCCCAGGAATATAAAGTTTTATCACTAGACATCATAAACCTTTTCAATGTACCTTAAAAATAAATAAATAAGCTATTTTTACTTTGTTGCATGTATATTTTAATAGAATTAAAAAAAATTTTTATCCACACCAGAAGTTGTGTGCCAGGGTGGTTTTCGCTGGCTTGCAAGAGCCAATTGTGCACATTGTTTTCCAATTCCACATTCAAATGTCATGTTGGCAGCTTGAAATTGGCAATGGTAGGAGTGTTTACACCATGGATATTGGAAAATGCTTCAAATCAGAGCTTTTGTATTTTTTTGCCCAGATGGTCAGTTTTTAAAATTTACCAACATACCACTGCTCACCTACCATTCCACAGAAATCATCCTTGTTACGGTCACCTATGAACATAAAGTTGCCAAATCCAACACGCATTTCTGTTTACTTTTTATTTGACCTCTCAGTCACATCTGATACTGCTGGTCACTTCTTTCTTCTTGAAATACTTTCTTCAGCTGGACTCCAAGGCTCTTCTTTCTCTTGATTCTCCAGCTACTTTATTGACCACCCTTTCTTGGTCCCATGATCTCTTTTCTTTTTATCTCTCCAACCTCTAAATGTTGGACAGTTGAAGGCTCAATCCTTAGAATTCTTGTCTTTTCTACCTACACTCACTCCCAGGGTGATGTCTCTCATACTCATATCTTTACATTCCATGCATAGATGATTACTCTTAAATGAGCATTTCCAGCCTTAGTATTCCTCCAATTAACAAATCAATATATCAGCTGTGAGCTTGGCATCACCTCATCAATGTTTAATGGGCAGCTCAAATTTAACATGTATGAAATCCAACTCTTGATTGTTCTCTCCAAATTTGTCCTTTAGTCTTCCCTATCTCAATATAATGCAATTGTTATCTACCAGTTATTCATGACAAAAACATTAAAGTCATTCTTTTTTTTAACCATTTTAAAAATTGAAGTATAGTTAATTTACAATGTTGTGTTAGTTTCAGATGTACAGCAAATTGATTCAGTCATATATATATATATATTCTTTTCAGATTCTTTTCTATTATAGGTTATTACAAGATATTGAATATAGTTCCCTATGCTATACAGTTGGTACTTGTTGTTTATCTATTTTATATATAGTAGTGTGTATATGTTAATTCCAAACTCCTCATTTACCCCCACTCCCGGCACTATACCCTTTGGTAACCATAAGTTTGTTTTCTATGTCTGTGAGTCTATTTCTGTTTTGTAAATAAGTTCATTTATATCCGTTTTTTAGATTCCACATATAAGTGATATCATGATATTTGTCTTTCTCCTCCTGACTTACTTCACTTAATATGATAAGTTCCCACTGTGGTCGAAGCCACAATCCTGTGACTTTGGATTACTGTCTCCTAGCATCTACATTTGTCCCTGTATGGTCTATGCTCCATAGAGTAGACAAAGGAATCCTTTAAAATCACAAATCAGATCATGTCATTTCTATTTGTTTCCACCTGCCCCTGGTGAAATCCTTATCACAGCCTTCAAATTCCTCTATAATCTGACCATCCACTGCCTCTTTGACCTGATCTCCTACTTCTCTCTGCCTGGCACCTTGCCCCACCCCGGCCATATAGGCAAGTTTTCAAACAAGTCAAGTCCATTCATGGCACAGGATCTTTGTATGTGACTAATCTCTCTGCCCGGAATGCTCTTTCCTCCCAGAGCTACAAAGGTTCATTCCCTCATGTGACATCAAAGAGGCCACGCTGACCATTTTCTAGTCATTCTTGACCATCCCCTGCCCACCTTACTCTTTATTATCCTTCTTTAGGGCACTTCTCACAACTTGCCACATTGTTCGTGTCTTCATGCATATCTCCCCATTAACACCTAAGCTAGGTAAGAACAGAGCCCCTGTTTCTCTGGCTACTACATCCCCATAACTTAGAAAAATGCTTACTTTGTAGTCAGTACTGTATTTTATTTTTAAATAAAATATATGTATAGTAGGTACTTTTATCTTTTTAAATAAAAAAATGTTTAAAATAACATTTATTTTATATTAGTTTTCATATGTAAAGATAATCAGAAGAAAAGAAGTTGACTGCCATGCTCTCATTAGTTCTCTTCTGTTCATTTTCTAAAAAGATATCAAGTATAAAAAGGAGATTTGTGTAGTGAGTAGTGATCTGTTCACTTGCCAAGGATCCAACACAGAAAATCAAGTGTGAAAAAATAAAGTGATAAAGCCTACATGGATACCATGGGTATTTTGCCCACTTAGTTTTATAGATTCTGGATAACTGTCATTTTCTAGGTGCAAAAGAGTGGTCTGATCAGGCACATACTGGCTTTAATCTTGTTATTCACAACGGTTACAAAAGTTTGCTCCTCACCAGAGGGAGTACCATATAGACATCCCATCAGTTCTGTGAAAAATTTCTGAAACCCTCTACTTGATATCTTCCTGCCAAATCCCTGCTGACTGCAAATGAGCACAAAATGTCAGCTTTTGTTATTTGAAGCACTAATGATGGATTTGAAATATTATCCTAACTTTGATTCCAGGATTTACTATTATGATTTAACAGATGCAGCATTCCAAGTCCTGTTAACAAAAGAATCAGATTTTAATAGGGAGCATGTTTCAAATCCAAATAGATCAAATTTGGGGGAATTATTTTAGGAGGCTTTTTTTCAGGTTCTAATCAAATTTTAAAAATCATATCTGAATCAAACCTGTTAAATTTCCTGGGGAACTAAGGTTGCAATCCCATTGCTAAGGAATATTCTCTTTTTTATTCTTTTGTGGTTGAAATTTTACTCACTGATATGATCACTATCAATCAAATATTTAATGATAGACCATTTAAAGAAAATCTTTAAATTTTAAAACTAAAAAAAATCATTATTTTAGATTGTTCTTACTTTTCAACAAGGAAGAACCATCTTTATGAGTGTTTATCAGGAAAGACACTAATGAAGCAAAAAGCCTTATCTTTCTTCAATTCACCCATCCATTTCCTTGAAGTCTGGTTTCAACTCATCTATGTGTTCATTGTGCCTTGTTAAATTATATGTCTAATTCATTCTAGAACAAAGAACAACTGAACTGAGAGGTGAAATGATATCTGTGACTAATCTCAAAACAAAAGTCTATTCTTCAGAGCCCCAGCCCAGTTCTGAAAATACCAGAGAGTTGTTCCTGGAAACCTTGCAAAATCTGATACTGTTCTCCAAAAGATAATAAAGAGGACTGGTACACTTTTATAATGTCTTTATGCAGTACAATTGAAAAGTTATGAACTAATACCTCTACTCTTATGAGAATTAGTTGGTTGTTATACATTTCCACCTAGAATGCTTGTGACTTTTTTTAATTAAGATTTTATTTTTTAGAGCCATTTTAGGTTCACAGTAAAATTGAGGGGAAGGTACAGAGATTTCCCATTTACCCCGTTCCTCCATAAATACATAGCCTCTTCCATTATCAACGTCTCCCACCAGAGTGACACATTTGTTACAACTGAAGAACCTACACTGACACATCACAGTCACCTAAAATCCATAGTTTACATTAGGATTCACTCTTGGTGTAGTACATTCTATGGGTTTGGACAAATGTATAATGACTTGTATCCATCATTATGATATTGTACAGAGTATTTTCATTGTCCTAAAAATCCTCTGTGCGCTGCCTATTCATCTCCCCCTGCCATCCCTGGCAACCACTGATCTTTTTACTGTTTCCATAGTTTTGCCTTTTCCAGAATGTTATATAGTTAGAATCAACATGTAGCCTTTTCAGATTGACTGTTTTCATTTAGTAATGTGCATTTAAGATTTTTCCATGTCTTTTCATGATTTGATAGCCCATTTCTGTTTTTCTTTTTTTTTTTTTTTTTTTGCTGTACGCGGGCCTCTCACTGTTGTGGCCTCTCCCGTTGCGGAGCACAGGCTCCGGACGTGCAGGCTCAGCGGCCATGGCTCACGGGCCCAGCCGCTCCGTGGCATGTGGGATCCTCCCGGACCGGGGCACGAACCCGCGTCCCCTGTATCGGCCGGCGGACTCTCAACCACTGCGCCACCAGGGAACCCCAGCCCATTTCTTTTTAATGTTGAATAATAGTTCAGTATCCAGATGTACCAAAGTTTATCCATTCACCTACTGAAGGACATCTTGTTTGCTTTCACGTTTTGGCAATTATGAATAAAGTTTCTATAAACATTATGTGTGGGTTTTTGTGTGGACATAAGTTTTCAACTCTTTTGGATAAATATTGCTGGATGGTATGGTAAGAGTAGATTTAGTTTTGTAAGGAACTACCAAACTGTCTTCCAAAGTGGCTGTACCATTTTGTATTCCCATCAGCAATGAAGGAGAGTTTCTGTAACTCCACATCCTCACCAGCATTTAATGTTGTCAGTATTCCAGATTTTGGCCATTCTAATGGGTGTCTAGTGGTATCTCATTGTTTTAATTTGCATTTCCCTGATGACATATGATGTGGAGCATCTTTTCATATGCTTATTTGCCATCTGTATATCTCTTTTGGTGAAGTGTCTGTTAAGGTCTTTGGCCTATTTTTTATTTGGGTTGTTTCTTTTCTTATTGTTGAGTTTTAAGGGTTTTTGGTGATTTGGGGATAACGGTTCTTTATCAGAAGAGTCTTTTGCAAATATTTTCCCCCAGTCTGTGCTTGTCTTCTCATTCTCTTGACACTGTCGAACACAGAGCAAAAGTTTCAAACTTTAATGAAGTCAAGCTTATCAATTATTACTCCATGGATCATGTCTTTGGTGTTGTATCTGAAAAATCACCATACTCAAGGGCATCTAGGTTTTTTTTTTAATGTTATCTTCTAGGATTTGTATAGTTTTGCATTGTACACTAAGATCTGTGATTCATTTTGAGGTTATTTTTGTGAAGGGTGTAAGGTCTTTGCTAAGACTCAATTTTTTTTTACATGTAGATGTACAGTTGTCCCAGTACCATTTGTTGAAGACTATCTTTGCTCCATTGTATTGCCTTTGCTCCTTTCTCAAAAATCAGTTGCCTATATGTGAGTTTATTTCTACGTTCTCTATTCTGTTCCACTGATCTATTTGTCTGTTCTTTTGCCAGTATCACACTGTCTTGATTACTATAGGTTTCTAGTATGCCTTGAAGTCAGATTGTATAAGTCCTCCAACTTTGTTCTTTCCTTCAATATTGTGTTAGCTATTGTGATCTTTTGCCTCTTGCTTGTGAGTCTATTTTTCTAATATTGGCTACTTTTTTTGGAAAATAATTCATGTGGGCTTTTTTAGACAACTACATGGAATGTTAAAAAGAGAAAAAGATTCTCCAAGTCTGTGGCATGCATCCATGACAGGGAAAGACTGCGGCACGCAGGTGATTTTTTCCGTTACAGAATAAGGATCTAGAAAGAGTGCTGAATCAATATATTCTTAAACATTTACTTTAATCATGTTGGAAGAATAAAAAAGAAAAGGAGTAGAAATTGTTTTTAAAAAGGTACCTTTTAGTTCTAAGAATGAATGTTTTGAAATAGGAGCTAAAATGGAGGCTAATAACTGGAAAAATCTGAATCGTGACACTAAGTGTTAATAAATGACACTGTAAAGTAAATAACTTACCAAAAATAACATTTTCACATTCTAGTTTTCCTTCTCTGAGTTAATAAATCATTATGCATTATATATTAACGTATATCCATAAATATTAATATATATTATATACTAAATATGCACTTTACTTATGTATACATATGATACTTACTACATGCCATACGTTCTACTTGATGGTGGTGATCTGAAATGAATACAACATAGTACCTGCTCTTAAGGGTTCATATTGTAGAAAGAGGGAGGGTTAAGCACAGAGTTATTTCCCAGGCCTGTTTGGGTATTATTATATGGTCTAAAAACAATGAACCAGTAATAATTCTTCGTTCTAGTCCAACAGTTAGATTGCTTTAACCCTGGCCTCCCTGAGGCCCTTTATCTAGAAGGCTTCAAGTAAGAGACTAGAGACTTAGAGCTGTGAGTCTCTTTCTTACATGAATATTCCCATGATTCCCGGGCTCCCAGATAGGGTTACCATATAAAACACAAGATGCCCAGTTAAATGTAAATTTCAGATAAATAAATATTTCTTTAGTACAAGTATTCCCAGGCAATATATGGGACATACCTATACTTTAAAAATTATTGTTTATCTGAAATTCAAACTATATTTTTATTTGCTAAATTTGTGAGCCTAATGCAGCATACAGTGAAAAATGACCCTGACCAACCATTCCCCAGGTATGAGGCTGGTTGATGCAGCCTAAAGATGGACGCCATAGCTGCCACTCCTGAGATTCCATGGTATACCTCTGCTAAGTACTTTCTTTTTTTATGTAGATAAATATAGATATATCAATTTTCATATATACATAATATCATATGTAATATATAAATAATATAACATATATGTACAGAGAAAAAAATATATATCACCTGGTTATCTCCCACCCCCCTAAACTGTTTCATGCCCTCAGTTTCTTTCAGAATATCCAGCAATACAACTTTTCTTTAACTCAGTCTCTATTACGGTCTTCCTTTTTCCCTGAATTCTGACATTAATTTAAAAAATTGTATAAGGTTTTCATAGCCACCTAAGGCTCTGAAAAAAATGGCAGTCAGTGTTTTCCTACTTCTAACATAGTTTATCACCAATGACAGCTTTGTTCCACCTAATTATCTTTCCCCTCAAAGTGAGCTCTTTTCTTACTGACAATGCTCAGGAACTGAGGCGTGATATTTGTCCACCAATTTTTACCAGTTCCTAGATGGGAAGCTACAATTATAGTAAAACGGAATGGTGAATATAATGGGCGTATGCTGTGTGCATAGAAATACCTGATTGGGCTGTTGGCGGGGGTGGTACTAGTGAACTGAAAATGGAAGGAGAAAAGAGGGAGAAAAGAGTTTTCTGGACCGAGAAAAGCATCTGTAAAGATACAAAGGCATGTGAGAACATAGACTAGACCAGAAAGGTAAGTTGCTGAACGCTGTTAAGAGTTTAGGAGGCTTGTGGGACAGCCAGTAGGAGATTAAGCATAGTTTAGATTTTGAACCATCTTCTTTATCTTGCTACAGAGTTTGGGCTTCACCCTGAGGGAAAAATAAACCATTAAGAATTTTTAAGAAGAGAACTGCAAGGTCAGGGTCTTAGATTGGGTTCTTTTGAAAGTGGAGCCTGAGGCAAGGACTTTAGTGTCAGTAGTTTATTTAGGAGGTGATCCCAGGAAGCAGGGGTGAGGGAGCAGAGAGAGCTGGGTAGAGAAGGAGGAAAAACCAATAAAAGAGTCAATTGGGAGGAGATACGGGGATATACGTATATGTATAGCTGATTCACTTTGTTATAAAGCAGAAACTAACACACCATTGTAAAGCTATTATACTCCAATAAAGATGTGAAAAAAAAAGAGTCAATTGGGAATCAAACACAGGGTTTTGATTCCATAAGTATTTCTGAGGAGGGTACAAAGTGCATTCCAGCCTTGGGAAAGATAGAAGCTGAGGCATTTATCCAGTGACCCTCATCCCTCATTGCTTGAGGGTTGCCTGGGACTGGATGTTGATAAGTCTCTACTCCCAGGTCTATCAGATGCACAGGTCAAGTAGTTTCCAGTACCTTTCCTAGCTTGGCAGGGAGAAAGCAGAGGTGGCACACTTGTTTGAGGTGGGACTCTGTACACAAATATGAGATTATGGCTAAAATTAAAGCCCTAGCCCAGGGGATGAGATGGTAGGCACCAAGAGTATCTGCTACAATCAGAAATTAATCTGCAATTTACATCATACATACAACTTTCACAGTTATAATATACATTATAAATATATTTTGCTATTATATTACAATCATAGCAGTTAAAAGGGAATCATTTGCAAGAAACCCAAGAGTAGAAGAAAATATTGATTGACGCATGAATGTTATGATGTAATATTTAGAATTAAAGTCTTTTACACAAATAGTTCTTATCTGCTAGGAACCTGTAATCTGAAACCCATGCTATACTAATGCCTTCCAAAAATATGACACCAGCCAAAAGATGTATAGACAGAATGTAAACATTAAAAGAAGCAAGAATAAACTTGCTTTTTAAAATAGAAAGAATAAGACATTTCTTAGTGTGGTTTATTTGTAGTTTTCAAAACTGTAAATGAATATTCATTCACATATAAATTGCCTTTAACTGAACTTGCTAAATGGGTGAAAGAGAAAAGAGAGAAAAGAGATTGAGGGGTAGGGAGGTAATGTTTATTGAGTTTCCACTATGAGGTTTTTTATATCTATTAATTTTGTATACTTCACAACCACCCTTGGAAGTAGGTACTATCATCCCTCTGTAAATAGAAGGAAACTTAGGATCAGGTGGGTAGAGGGCTTGTTCAAAGTCACACAGCTAGTCAATGATAAAGTCTGGACTCAAATCCATATCTTCCTGATTCTCCTTTCCACTTTGTTTTGCTGTCTTAAAAGTTAGTTGTTTTGTAAGGCAAAACATTGAAATACTTGTAACTGTAAAAAAAGAAAAATATGGTAACATCATCCACAAATACTAGAACATATATTGCCATATTATGTGTTGTAAAATATGTGCTTTGATATTTTTATAAACACAGTAATATCTACAATAGAATATATTCAGACCACATGAAAGGAGTCTCTGTATATGTTCAAATGTGAAGAAGGCTCTTTTTGTCATGGGCAAAGTTTAGCAATAATAAAAGTGTAGCAGCGTGTTTAGTAAAGAGAGAGAAAAGAATGTTTTCTTTGGTCATGTTTTCCAACTTTATATATTTGCTTATCATTTTAATATAAATAGGGTATATTTACATAGCCTAAAGGAATAGGAACCAGATTCCTTGTTTTCAAGATGCCAAGAAAATATAACGTCAAGGATGATAAGCAGTAACAGAAAAGAGTGAATCAAAAATATCAAGCTTCTATCTGATTCCTGACCAAGATTTTAATTTTATTGCACAAATATGCCATGACAACGGATATATACAGTAGTACCACCCACCCAAACCTGAGGCACGGAAGGGTCTGCCAGCATTCCCATTATAATCTCTGAAGGGAATTCCTATATTTTAATACACATGAAATTGGCATCTAGGTTCTCAGCAAGACGTATTTTTGCTAAATAAAACAAAAAAAGTTTTAAAAAAGAGTCCTAAATAGTGTCTGCTGTCTTTGATTAGAAGCCACGTAACATGCAAATTCTGGTGAACCATTAGATCTTATGATGTCAGTGGAACACCTGTACTGGTCTTGGTGACACTGATGTGCCTCCAGATGATAATGCCAAAGGAGAGACTTTTATTTACAGGGGGAGGGAGAAAGGTACAGTATCCAAATTCTTCAAGCTACTGCAGAAACTACGCGTGTACCAAATAATCATTAAATCTTAATTTAAATCACTCTGCTTTTCACTTTAGAAAGTGAAAAACTGTCATTGACGAGAGGGAAGACTGAATAATGGTAGAAGCACAGCCTCTGGAGCCATACTGCCTGGGTTTGAATCCCAGGTCCATTTAATTCTTAGCTATGTGACCATGGCAAGTTACTCAACCTCATAATGCCTCCATTTCCCACTCTATAAAATGAGACTAGTAATAGTGCCTATCTTATAGTTTTGAGGATTTAATGAATTAATACAAATAAGTGCTTAGAACAGACAGCAGACACTCATTAAATGTTGAAAACTAAGCAAAAAGTCCATTTATTTATATACATTCTGGATAAGTAAATCTACTCTCAAACTGTGCAGGAAGGAGTAAGTATGAAATTCATATATGTGTATGTGTGTATGTGAAAGTATTTGTTTTTCTCTCTTAAACACAGATGCTGGGCTTCCCTGGTGGCGCAGTGGTTGACAGTCCGCCTGACGATGCAGGGGACACGGGTTCCTGCCCTGGTCTGGGAAGATCCCACATGCCGCGGAGCGGCTGGGCCCGTGAGCCATGGCCGCTGAGCCTGTGTGTCCGGAGCCTTCGCGTCCGGAGCCTGTGCTCCGCAATGGGAGAGGCCACAACAGTGAGAGGCCCGCGTACCACAAAACAAAAACAAAAACACAGATGCTGTGAAAATTGTCATAGCTATAAATTAAAACTTCTTTATAAAGATAATAAGAATAATACATGTATTTCTTAGAGTTTCTAATATTATAGTGAGAAAAGTCTACTATATGCCAAAAGGTATGCAGCTTCTCAGGGTGGGGGTGAGGTCAAATGGACCACCAAACTCATGTAAAGGATTAGGACAATTTTAACCATTAGACATGATGATCCATGTCTAGAGTAGTGTTGTCCAGTAGAAATATAATGCAAGCCATATGTGTAATGTTAAATTTCCTAGTAGGCACATTTAAAAAGTTTTAAAAAGCTGATGAAATTAATTTTAATATACATTATGACAATATATCAAAAATGTTACCATTACAACAGATAATAAGCATAAAAATTATTAATGAGAAATTTTACATCTTTTTTTGTACTAAGTCACAGAAATCCAGTGTATATTTCATTCTTACTGCATACTTAATTCACACTAGTCATATTTCAAATGCTCGATAGCCATTTGTGGCTAGTGGCTACCATATTGGAAAGTGTAAGTCTAGAACTATATACTTTTCAAGGGTCTAAAACCTTAAAAATATTAGTTCCAAAATATTAAAATAACTGAAAAATTTAAAATAATAAAGGTTTATTAAACACCTACAAAATACAAAATCTACCAAAGTTGATAATTTTTAAGAAGTTTAATGTTCATTAAAATATCATCACATTTGAAATAAACTTGTAGGCTCATGTCTTGTGCTTATGTCACAAGAATCCTGAGTATGCATGATGCTTTTGGAGACGTCATAGCATGCTGTAAATTGTTATAGTCTAAACAATCTCAAAAGCAAAGTATCTTTCAAAAGTTTACTAAGTTTTATTTATCATGGGATGAGAATCATTTTAATATGTTTGATATTATATAGAATGGGGACTCAAAATATCTTTATGTCTTCAAAATGGCCTGAGTAGAATAATGTAGTCTTTTTTTTTTAAATTATTATTATTATTATTATTATTTTGCGGTACATGGGCCTCTCACTGTTGTGGCATCTCCCGTTGCGGATCACAGGCTCCAGACACGCAGGCTCAGCAGCCATGGCTCACAGGCCCAGTTGCTCCGCGGCATGTGGGATCTTCCTAGACCGGGGCAGGAACCCGTGTCCCCTGCATCGGCAGGCAGACTCTCAACCACTGCGCCACCAGGGAAGCCCAATAATGTAGTCTTATTACTGGCCATCATGGCCATGGTGACTTCAGGCCAAGAACCCCAGGATAAGGCAAAATATTTGCCCTGTAATTTGGACTCCTCTTACTCAAATCCCAGTCTCTTCCTCTAATAAAATTGTAGCATGGTTGGAAAGCTCTGGTATAATCTTTTCCTCCAGTTGTACTCCCAACTTGCTCTATTTTCTATTCTCCAATTCGGTTTCCAGGCAGAAAGGCGTGGAAGAGCCATCTCTGAAGTTGATGGAACTAAGATCCAATCCCAACTCCATCATTTAGGAGCTATGTGACCTTTGGAAATGTATATTCTTCTCTGAGCCTCAGGCTTTTCATTTGCAAAAGGCGATAATAGTACCACAGTTGTTATGATGCCTAATGAGAGCCTGCAGGTAAGGCACCTGAACCTCAGCTTGGTGCTTTGCAGTGGATGCTCAGTACATGATTTCTCTCACAAATTCTATACTCAACTTTTACTAACAAAAGGAACTAATGGTTACTGGGCACCTTCTCTATGTCATCCCCTGTTGTAGGTATTAGTTTGTTATCTAATTTTTATATTCTCATGACAACTCTATGAGTTAGGAATTTTTCACCTCACTTTACTGGTGAATATAATGAAGATCATGGAGGTTAAGTGGCCTGTACAAGGTCAAACCATATCATTGAGTGGAGCAAGATGCATCATAAGAATTTTGTAATGGTCTCATCTAACAGACTGAGAAACACGGTGTAGAAGCACATTCTCAGAAATACAATCAACTTTCATTTATTCAGTGACTGAATATCCGCCTTGTATCATTCTCTTACAATTTGTGCCACAAGCTCATAGTGGACTTAATTCCTTTGCAGATGGAAAGTGGCTATTAATATATACATTCACACAGACATTAGTGTAGAAGAAAATCCACAGGCTTCTAAAGTAAAGCTAGAATCTGTTGTTTACTAATAATTATGTTGATAGGAAGGAAGGATAAGTGTTTACTTCTGAGGCGGCCTGACCATCACAATGCGCTTCCTTAACACATCAACTTTCAGGCTCCCTTTTCAACAGGCTTCAACTTAAGAATACCCCTCTACACAGGGAACTATATTCAGTGTCCTGCTATAAACCATATGGAAAAGAATATGAAAAAGAATGTATATATGTATAACTGCGTCACTTTGCTATATACCAGAAACTAACACGACATTGTAAATCAACTATACTTCAATAAAATAAAGTAAAAAGAAAAGAATACCCCTCTAATTCAGGTGAGGGCTGGAGGTGGGCGAAATCGTGGATTTCCAAGTCAGCAAATGGCAAGAGGCAACTTGTAAGGGGTGGGTTGGTGGGCCATGGGGGAGGGTGATAACATACATGCCAAGGCATTCACAGCGCTCCTTCGGGAAAACACTAAGATCCTTTTCCTTTGCTAAGACTGTAACATTTTCTGTAACTGGCATTTTTCACAGCATGAGGTTCTATCTGTTGCAGTAGTCAAGGCTAGGGCGAGGGGCTCTGAGAGAGGGGGATGTGGATGGTGAGGTAGGTGTAGCCCACAGGTCCTGTGGTCTTCTGTCCTGCATCCCCAGGCAGTGTTAGGCTTCTCTGTGGCCCGCTGCCTGTCCCCTGTGGATGCCACAGGGTTTTCTCTTTCTCCTCTAGGCTTTCTGTAGAGTATTTTAGATTAACTTTTCTCTTTTTTGTGTAACATTGGAGAGTTGTGGCTTTTTGTAAATTCCATGTTTTTCAATCAACCATAATTCACATTCTCCCTTTGATGCTCATCTTGTAGTAGTTTTGAATAGTGGGAGCCCTTTTAAGGCTGGCGCTTGTGCCTTTTTGATATTGCCCCATGACTCTTTGAAAAATGTTGTGTTTTCTTACACTAGCTGTTCTAGGCTCGGCGTCCCTGCTCCAGATTTGAAATTACCTGTTTCTTCAGATTAAGCCCAGGTCTCCATAGGAAAAACAAACAAACAAAAAAACAAATAGCACAGAGATAATAATCTAATAATCTAGGCATTAAGATGAATCATGGTAAAATACCGCTTCTGGATCATATCACTAGACCAAGCTCAGGAAATGTATGCATATTGATGCTTAGTATTCTGTTCTAACAACAGAGTCTTCCTATACTTTTTTTAGTTCTAAAATTATATAGCCAGATTTATATGAAAATCTTACTTCTTTGAGAAAATAAAAGTATTTATCTGATAATCTTTAGAATTTTTTTCCAGAGTGTCAATGCCAATAATAATGCAAACAATAACACTCTTGAATGAAGTTCAAGGTTTTCTATGTAATCCTTTCTGTCCTTAAAATGCACCCCACTAAACAGTGGTATTCCAAGGTCGGGGAGGGCAGTGGGAGCCATCTGCCCCATGGAGGAACATCTTATTGACAGTGTTAGAACTGCTGGTGCACAGTTATAACAAAAGGCAGACTGATTTTTAGTCACTCTTAGAATTGTTTCTAAGTGTTTTTTAGGCAATGTTCAGGCTTCTTGCCTGAACCCAGGTTATCCCCCTTTCAAAGTCCCACCCCTCGCCCCCCATATACCACTGCTACCAGCTACATACAAATTTCTGTATCCTTGCATCATTCCCAAATTCTCATTCAGTTTTACCATGTAAGGGCTTCCCTGGATAGTTCTTGCAGTAGTTTCAGTTCATTTTCAATTTAAAGGCATTGGCATTTGTCCAGCCGACAGTCAGGAGTTCTTAGAAGGTGACTTCTAAGCTACTCATCTTTTCCTGGGGGCAGAGTTCACCTCACAGAAGAGGGTGAATTCCGCATTCCCATTCTACCTTGAGAAGATAGGAAAACTTGAGCAGCTCTGTATCCAAAAATTTGTACATGAGTTTCATTTCACCACCATCTGGTTCATCCACAATGAGATAATGTATATTTATAAGTGCAAGATTTATATATTTCAGTTCTGGCTGGCACACAAAAAAAGAAAATCTGCTTCCTACTATTTAATTTCTAGTGATATTAGAACTATCATATTTTCATATATTCAAATACATAGCAGCTTTTCTAAATCCGGTTCTGATATTAAAGCTTTTAAATTTATCTTGCTACCTTTTTGAAACTACAAACGCTTCTTCTTTATACTATGCAAGATTCCTTATCAATATGATATACGTGCTATAAATTGTTATAGCAAAGTTTGTGAAATAAAGATCCAAATTATTTCATAGTCAGAGATAGATTATCAGAGAAGTAAGTGTAAATATAGGCTATTGAGTTTTATCCACAATCCTCTTTTGGCTTTTATCATTAGAGGATATAATTTTAATTTATATAACTTATACACACAGTATATAAAATTATATAGATATACGTGTGTGTGTATATATATGAATCTTTATTTTAATTAAAAATAGCCCTAGCAAAGAACTTAAATTTTTCAGTGGACTTACTGTAATGCTTCTTAAGTTCATACTTCTAAAATCTAATTTAAAAAAAGAAAACCTAGAATCACTCCAGATAAAATGTAAATAAATAAATATTAGGAACATGTATCACTAAAATTTTATACAGATTATATAATTAGTGGTTTCTTCTAGAACTAATTCATAAAAAATCAGTTTTTCTACTTTTAACATACTTCATTATGATATATTTCAATTCTAAATGTATGTTGTATAAAACACTAATGTAAAACTTTAGATATTTACTTCTGAAATAGAAATTCAGTTCCTTCACAGAATCAAAATATGCCATGCCCAACAACCCCACCTCTTCTTTTTGTAGTAATTGTATTAAACTCTACAGAGAAAAGAAAAAAAAACACACAAAACAATATCATTTAAATTTAGGGCAAAGCATTAATTTTTGCAGTTTTACTGTACAATATATTTTTATCAACTTGTGATAAGGCACAGATGATTTATTAACCAAGAAAGGAGAGATGGTTGATCTGACTTCTAACTTTCTAGAATCATGGCTCTTGCTAATGATACAAATTTACAGCTGACACTTTTTTCTTTTTTTCTGCCTTAGTCTCCTATTTATTACTTAGCCTGGGAGTGTTCATTTCATTCCAAAGGTAAATTTATTTTTTGACTTTAAATCTAGTGGGGTCAAGTGAAAGAACAACTGACAGCCTTATACATATATACTCACAATGTCATACTGTTTTGCTGGCTAGAAACACAGGCGGGGGAAGGGGAGGGTGGGATGAATTGGGAGATTAGGATTGACATATATACACTGCCATGTGTAAAATACATAGCTAGTGGGAACCTGCTCTATAGCACAGGGAGCTCAGCTTGGTGCTCTGTGATGACCTAGATGGGTGGGATGGGGGGTTGGTGAGAGAGAGGTCCAAGAGGGAGGGGATATATGTATACATAGAGCTGATACACTTCGTTGTACAGCAGAAACTAACACAACATTTTAAAGCAATTATATTCAGTAAAAAAATCTATACCTAAATAATCAAACATAGTTCTTTACATTTCATAACGTTGCCAGTTGAAACTCCATGATTTCAACTGAATATTTTCCAATGGTTCCACTCTTAAGATCCTGAAATCTAAAGATGTCATTTTAAATTCAATGTATCAAACTCAGAACTCCTTGCTCTTTTCGGGGAGAACCGCTTCCCATAAGGTGTATTTGAATGTTAATATATATTCAAACGTTCTTTTGGAATAGGATCCTTTTCAATGCCAGCCATTTTTTTACCTCTGTCCTTTTGTTACCTAGGCTTATTCTGAGGAAGAAGTTACTCTAATTTGGTTCATTTCTAATTAGTCAAAATTTAAGATTTAGCTGATGGAGTGATAAAGTCAATAAAAATAGACTTCTTCTGAGGAGGTATCATGAATTTTCTAAGTCCATTATTTGTAGGGTATGCCCTCTCAAGGATCAAAGACCTGGGTACTGATACCTTAAGGATAAATTCTCTCTGACAAGATTTCTGCTTATTCAGGCTTTTCACAGGCATTGAAAAAACCCTCTCCTTGATTTTTCTTTCCTCTTTCACTTCCTGGCCTTAACTTGCCTTGTCTTTTTTGTCTTTCCTTTTCTTTTCTTTCCCTTCCCTTCCTTTCTCTTCCCTTTCCTTTCCCTTCCCTCCTCCCACCTCCCTTCCTCTCTCCTTCCTTCCTCTTCTTTTCCTTCTCTAGTCCTTAATGCATTTTTTTAACCTCTGTTTATCTCTGATGGAGGAAATTAAAAATATGTCCTTTGTAAGTCTCAGCCTCCAAAAGACACAAGCAACTTCAGAATTGAGGTTTCTGACTTTTTTCTTGGAAATCTGATAACACCAAGAGCCATGAGAGCTAACTATGGGCATCCCTGGTGTTACAGTTCCAAACTTTAGAGATCTGGGACCACAAAGGTCCAATCTGATAAAGCATGTAATGGGTTTCTCTTTGGATCCTTGAACTGAGGAGAGGCCATGATATGTTGATCTAGGCTAGGGATGAAAACAGGATACTAAATTTTATATGGGATCATAAGAGACAAAATTAAATTGTAGGTCTGGGTGGTATAAAAAGTAGACAGACAGGAAGACTCAGTTTGTTTCCCTGCCTAAAATGGTAATGTGCTTCTGAACTGAAATAAGTTCAGGATGAAGCCTATCCACAGCTGAAAGGATATAAGCTAAATTATACCTTTATAGCCTTCATGGCTAAAAGGATATAGAGGGGAAAACGTAAGATAGCAGTGGGTCTCCCTTGTGTATTTTACATAAGATGAAGATTTGTCTGTAACTGGGGAGAGGGGCTGATACACACACACACACACACACACACACACACACACAGTGACCTCTATGCAAAGAACAAAATTGAAAAGATAAACTAAACTCAGAACATCACTGGATTCAAATCCCCTGTGATACTCTTGATTGCCCATTTCCAGGTAGTTTGAGAGAAAAGGGATTGAGTTCATGAGACCTTTCACTTTGTGGTTCAAAGTTAATAAAACATATCCAATGGATGGCAAAGGCGTTGAGTGAGGTCAGGTGGCAGAATAGTCTCAGAGAAACCTATGAAAGGAAAATCACGATGAGAGCAGAAAGTGGGACAGTTTCCTCTGGTAACTTACACCCCACACCAAAGCCAAGGACGTCGTCATTCTGGCACACCGGGGAGAAGGGCTGCTCTTACGTTAGAGAACATGAACTCCAAGATTAGTGAACGGGGGGCCCAGGCAGTTTTCCTATACAGTCTCTGACTAAACATCACGCAGGCAAGGACTATCTTCCCTTGTATCTTTACAATCCATCCAAGTGTGGCAAGGGCAGAGACCCACACTGAGGGCACATGTAGAAAGACCTGGAGTTAGTAGGCTGCTCAGGTCTTTAGCAAGCGGGCAGCACAATTTCTGTTTTTACCAAAAGTGACTCTGGCAGATGCTATCTCTGAAAGGTCTACAGAGGTTGGCAGTACTGGCAGCCACTCCGGCTCTCCAGCAGTCTACCTGCAGCCGCCCCCAGTATGGTGGAGGCTGTGCTGCTGTCAGTGGAGAACTACAGATATGCACATCCCAGGCAGGAGCTGATGTCTGGGAGCCTAACGTTTCAGAGCCTGGCATCACCTAGGTCTGAGGGAGGCACCAGGTGAACAACAGGGACAAATACAAGACAACGCACAGGACTCCATCTTATACCAAGTGGAAACCAAGGAAAGTGGCTAGACTCTACTAATTTGCCAGGAGGGGTCGGAAGTTATTTTACAGTTGTGACCCTTTCTTGACCATGCCAGTTGGTAAAGTCTGGGATATTGTGATAGACATGCAAAAGTTTTGGTAAACTGACGTTTTGCTGAATGAATTATAGCTTAATGTAAATAGTTACCACTCTTTACAAGTATTTTATGAAATGATTTTGGGCTGCAGTATGGTATACTATCATATGGACATACAACATAACTCACTTAACTAGTCTCCCAGATTTGGAAATTTAAGATTGTTTCTATGGGTTTTTTTTTCAAATTTGAATAATGCCATCACAAATATATTTGTACATATATCTTTGAAGATATACTTTTGTGTAAATCCCCAATAATTTGCCAGTTGGGATTTTTATAGCTTGTTTTTCATTTTAGCAAGTTTCTATAATTCACAAATCACAATCTTAATGTCGATTTTTCTTTTTTTATTTTCTATATTTAACAAATGAGTAGTATATATTTTTAAAAGCATACACAGTAAAAAAGAGAAAAGGAAAAAAAACAAGATTTTTTACTGAGTCAATACTCAGTTGCATTATTCCATTCATATCATACTTATGATACTAAAATCTATTTTCACCTTATCATTTGACACTGATAATTAAACAAATTTTAGCAAACTTGAAGAAAGTTTTTTTCTCTGAAGACTTCCCTTATTTGCACTTATCAAAAGATGTCACTCCTTCAAGACAGGTGAATATCAAATTTAAATCACAAATATTCAGACCACATTAACAAAGAGAATTTCAAGTCATCTCATTGTCACGGTGACAATGTCCGGATATTTCAATACACTTACATTGCTATTTACTGCTACAAAGACAAACTTCTCTACCACATGAATTGGTAGTCATACCACAATATGAATGTAACTTTTCTACAAAATGAAGACATTTTTTTCTAAAGCATTTTGGAAGTAAATTAAATATTAAAATTCATGCCCAGATTTTTTTTTCATAAATCTGTCAACTTTTTCTTACCTTAAAAGTAAACTATGTGAGACAAGAAAAATAAAAGCTAGACAAAGAAACACCCAGCCAAGAATTCTGAATTGGAAGAACACTGAGTTTTTCTATATGGCTGCAAATTGCCTAGCTGAGAGTGAGAGAATTCTACTACCGACTGGGCACTTAGTATATATTAATTAGTTCTCCCACCAACTTTGTGAGGGAAGTTATAATTATAGATGAAGAAACTGGGGTTTAGAAATCTTCAAAACTTGGCCCAATATCACATAGAAAGTAAGTTGAAGACATCCGTAGGAAACTAGAATGTGTGTACGTCCAACACATGCCCACTGCTTTCCAGTACAGCACTGGTGTGAATTCAGAACTATTGGCTGCCACAGTAGACCTTCCTCGATACCAACATATGGCTCAAGATCTCCTCAGTGAAAGGCCCAGCAGCCTGGGAAAGTAAGTGTAATTATTTGTACAAAATTAATACAGTCCTAAGATAACAATGAGATTAATTAAATTAGAAGCATATTCATCTAATATTCCCTCAAATTGCTTTCTGAGTAGAAAACTACTGTAACCCAGAAAGGCACTAGGCCTCTTATTTAGGGAGAAAGGATGGTCAAGCTGGCACTCCCCTCCCCGACTCATACATGTTCCCTCAGTCCCTTTACTCCCTGTCCTTTGTCCCCAGGTTCTACCTCCCTCTCCAGACCAGCGGTCATTCTCTGCCTCGCAGGACTCCTCTGGGTAAGAAATGGAGGCTGTCTTGGAGGTCTAGTCTGTGGAAGAATCTCTGAAGTAAAATCAGAACATTTCTGCTTAATTCTATGTTACCTTATCTCCTGTGCCTTTTATATTAAAAGGCTTTCTCTTATATTAAAAGGCTTGCAAAAGGAAAGATCCTCTTCTGTTGTTTAAGCCTTAATTAAGGGAAGGGAGTTGTTAGGTGGGGAAGGGGAGAGATCCAGAAAGAAAGTTTGTGGAGGTGTGAGGTTGAGAGCTGCTTCACACTGCTTCAAAGCCACACTCCCAGTGAGTATTTCCCAGAAAATAACAGCGAACAATGAACGTGAGAATAGTCACTTTTTCTTAAACTCTTTGATGGGTTAACTATAGATTTCCAGCCTCATACTCATTTGCAAACAGAACTATTCCTCTGAGACAGATTAAAGAGGATAACTGTGCCAAATCAAAGCCTTGGGATGGAAGGAGAAAGGCAGTCAGTATCCTTTTCATCACCTCTCCTCTGGACAGTCCTGTCTAGATAAGTCTACAATAACTTTTAAAAATCCAGTTCAAATCAAGACACCTTTATAATTCTTATTTCTCATTCTAATAATTCACTAAAAAAAGAAAACTTTTATATGTCTGGTACTGTGTCATGGTGGAGGCTGTAAAGATAAGAGAGACACGATCCTTATCCTAGAGGAACTTACCATCCGAAAAGGGAGATAGAATAGCAAACAGGGACATTAGTAACACTTTAAAAATATTAATTAACGTGCATTGATTTTCCCACATGTTCTGGTGGGTGACCCCCCACGACTCATTCAGTTGGAAGAATCCATTCCTTTGAATGGCTTTGGGCTTTTGTGAAAAAGCAAAACAGTCATTGGTCAGCTTCTGGCCTCCAAAATGGTCTATTTAATCCTATGTCAGTAAGTCAAAGATTTTGACTACAGGAGTTGGGCTTTTTGAGAACAGAAAATGTTGAGAATCAAAAGAAAGAGTCACGGGGCTTCCCTGGTGGCGCAGTGGTTGAGAGTCCACCTGCCGATGCAGGGGACGCGGGTTCGTGCCCCGGTCCGGGAAGATCCCACATGCCGCGGAGTGGCTGGGCCCGTGAGCCATGGCCGCTGAGCCTGCGCGTCTGGAGCCTGTGCTCCGCAGCGGAAGAGGCCACAGCAGTGAGATGCCCGCGTACCGCAAAAAACAAACAAACAAACAAACGAAAGAGTCATAAGGGAGTAGGACAGAAAGACTACCCACAGTAGCTAATCCAGAAACGAACCTTATCCCAGGAAGAGTGGGGAATTTGAGGGGGTGAGGAGTGAGGTCATCAGGGTCTTCGGTAGCTGTGATGAGCTGGCGGGGAGGAACAGAGTGAGCAGGAGAGATTTCCCGAGGTCCTCACAGCAGCACAGCCCATGGCCAACACTAAGCACTAAGGGCGGCTTGGGAGATGAGCCAGCACTGACTGTCCTCCAGACCGTTCAGTGCAAGGGGCGGGGGGTTGGGGGAGGGGGGCACCACCGCTCATGCTGAAGTTGGGGAGCTCAGCTAGCTGGCCTGGTTACCACCTGAACAGGGTCTGCCAAGAGGCTTATAGATGTCTTCCACAGTTGGTACTCCTCTGCGTCCTACAATGCAGCTCTTTTGAATCATCCCACTTGGTCCAGCTACTGTCAAAGGCCCAGGCATTGTCATTTCCATGGGATAGAGCCTGGGCCCTGCCACAGAGTGACGATGGAGCCACGGAAGGCAAAGCCCCAAAGCACACCCCGGCAGTGTGGTGACAACTGCTAGCTGGGACAGTGCTGCAGAGACCCAACCAGCCCCGTGGCCCTTCTTCACTTCTTCCGAGGTCATAGAGCCCTCAGTTTTCTGGATGGATACACAGTGGCTCAGTGCAGATGTCCCTTTTCCCTGCCCCACAATCTCCATTTCTGAGTTTGATACCAGCCCTCTGCTCTGTTCTTGTCCAAGCAGCAGGCTTTTCATGACTTCTAGACTACATCATTTCTATCTTGCTGTTGCCATGCATCAATACTTCCATGGCCTGATATTTTTTCCAAAGAATCCAGTTTGTTTCTTAGAAATCCATGTTTATTAACTCCTTTCCCAGAAAGTGGTCAAGCCTCATCCTTCTAGGTGAACCGGCTTAATGAGATCCTGATTCATTAAACTCTATACAACAGATAAGGGACTGGGGTGGAGATATGAGCTGTTCAGTAGAAAGAAATGTGATAATGTTCCAATTAAAGATTTACCGTATTACTGAATTTAAAAAATTAGTAAACACTACCATATTATTTAATTGATATACCGAATTACTTAATCGGCTAAAGTAGCAGAGGTCTGCTAGATCTTATGCATGCCTAATTCTAACAAGTTGGCCTGACACTTTACCTTACTAAAGAGGTCTGTCGCAAGGAAATGAAATTATAAAGCACATGCTACTAATAATACCTCTGAGTCATATTACTAAGGGTGACAGAGCTGATATTTGCTGACAGATACAAATTGACTTAAGTATCAATAGTAATAAATCAAGGCAGGATTTAAATATGTAGTCTAATGTGACTCTCTTACCAATAAAAATCTGTGATCTTGCTGGCCTCACAGGAGATAAATTTCTGTTGCTTAGGACGGTATAGTAACTACTTCATACTGAGGCTTACCTGTCATCAGAGAGGTATCTTTAAACATGTGCAATGGCTCATTGACATAGGTAAGTGCATTGCCTACACATTGAGCATTGCACTATTCATTTTAAGAATACAGAAAATATTCACAGAGTTCATAGAGAAAGTGAGGAGTCCTCTTTAATTTTCATGAAACAATATTGAACATATAAGTGTGTGGGTGGGTGGCTGTGTAGGTGGGTGTGTGAGTGTGGGTGTCCATATTTTATTGTGTAATGCAAAGTGTAAATGCTCTAGATCCAGGGACTACAAGCTCGTGGTGAAGTTGCATGCCAATTCAGCCTGCAGACACGGAGACTTTGTTTGGCCCATAGTGTTTTAAACATAGGGACATTTCACACACAAAAAATCTGGATTTCTGATTTCAGGCAACAGTGGGCATTCCCACACAGCAACAGTTGGGTTGCTCTGAATAGGAGCTGTCCCATTTAGGTGCAATACATACACTCAGGTTTGCCATGATCTCTCCATACTACCCTGTTCTAGCCTGCTTCCGTCATTTACATAACCTGCTTGGCTCCTGTCCGTATTTTAAGTTATTTTACCTCTGCTTTAGACATTCAAAGCCACCTCAAACATCAGAGTAGAAAGGAATGAAGAGTAATGGAGAGTGAAGTATTTAAAGAATGATTCATGGAAAAAAGAGATTTAATATGGGAATTTAAAGGTGAATATAAAAGGACTTGGGATAGTCAAAAGGGGGAAAGGAAGGCTCCTAGTAAGCAAAAAATAGGATGAGTGAGGCTTCGAGGCATGAATGATCATGGTAGCCTGCACCTTGAGGATTTCAGTAGACAAGTGAGACTCACATTCCACATGAAGGGAATAAAGAAGTATTTGTGTTTAGTCTAATCTGGTCAGAAATGAGGATCCAGTAAAGGAATTTTAGGAAGGAGGTAATATGATACAAGGAAAGTGGCATTTTATAGGTAACTGTAGGTAGAGGAATATGTTGGGAGAGACTGGACTCAGAGGGACCAGGTGAGTAGCTGTGCAGTAATTAGGTGTGAAATAAGGAGGAAGCCCAAGCTGGAGGTTTGTAGAAACCTTGGGAAAAACTGTACATGAGACATTTTGAAAGACTAAGCAACTGGCCTTGAAAAACATGTATTTCCCGTAATCGCTATGTTCATAGGTAAATGGTTATCCTGACTTTAAAATACTAGGTATATTTGTTTCATAAGTTAATTAGTACTTAATCTATCTTGATATGAAATCTATTATTTCTTTCAATTTATTAATTATCATTTACGTGAAGCTATTTCTGAGACTATTTCTCCATGCCCTTGTTCTTCATCGTAAACCTCTCCAACATCAAAAATTATGTGTCCTGTGTCCAGGTTCCTTAGTAACCCATTTATATTGTAATGGATGATAATTTTTAAAATGTAATTCTTCTTTAAGGAATAATGGATATTAAGACAGGACTCAGGAAAATAAAGTTTAGATATTTTGAGTTGTAAAAGATTTAGTGATTAATCTAATCCCCTTATTTTATGACCTGTTGGTCAGAAAACTGATGCCCAGTTGGTACAAGTGATGGATTGAACTAATAAAAATGGCTACTTTTGAGCAATGCAAAAGTTTCTTCCTTCCAATCTCAGGAGTTTAGGTAAATTAGCTCCTATGCAAGACTTGCTCTGATTCTCTGCACGATCATACATGTGCTACTCAGTCAGTCAAGAATTTCTGAGACACAGTACCTCTCATGCTGCTTTGTACTAGAAGACTGAGAAAATCCATCTTTGGAGTAATGGTGGAGGACATGTTTAGGAGCCATTATAAGTGTTGTTTGGTGCCAAGATCATGAAGCCTTTCTTAGGGCTGGACATTTCTAACACGTTGCTATTTCAGATTTGGTAGTATGAAGTCTTAACTTCAGGTATACTGAATTTTATTTTACTTGCTGAAACTATTGGAGACCCAAGGCAGAAAGTTTTATAAGCCTATACCTCTAAGCAAGTCTCAAGTTAAAGAAGCATGAGTCCCAAAGTAAGGTCTGATTCAAGGACCTGCTCCATTTGCAGCCTGGCTAAGACGCATGTAGCTCAGGCGTGGATTTTATCTTCATTAAAATTTATAGGTATTTTAACCCACAAATTAATTAAAATGCCTTCTACCTGAATTGAAATATTGCAGTAACAACACATTATCTAATAAAACAATTTATACACAAAGAGGATTTTACTCTCTCATTTTGGAAGATCTGCCTCTAAATTTTAATGCCTTCATTGGATGTTGGCCAGTGTGACTCTCACTCCACAGATATCATAAATCTAGATCTTTTAAAGATGATTTCAGTAGATGTTGATGGTATCTATGCTAAGAAGCCCTAGCTAAAACAAAGTACCAGTTCATGGTGATTCTTCTAAAAGTAAAACCAAATGGGCATGTAATTCAGATGACTTAATATCTATATGCGTCTGGATGTATAATAAAATGACAAGTTAAAATTAAACTTAAAATGAATTTTATTTTCTGTATGCTAGGACCAGTTATAAATTTAACATCCTATAGTAGTTTCTCAATCAAAGGAGAAAATTTATAGAGTGAGAATAATACACATAACTACATTTTTCTAAATATATGTACATTATATAATTATAACATGAAATACTTATGATTAGCAGTAACTTCTAGAAGAAAGTATTAAATAATTGTGTTCAATGATATATTTGGTTGCCTTTCTAAAATTATCCTCAAAGCGAGTTGTCTAGCTCATTTTAAAACCAATGTTCATGTTAAGAAACTAAGGGTTAAATACCATGTAAACCTAACATTGAAAATGATTTATTAATGCATAACCCTTCCTTAGCGGATAGGAAAGAGTGAAGAGGTTGAATGTTCAGAGAGGCCTTTTCAGGATGGCAATTTCCTTACCATAAAAGCTGGCAGCCCTGAGGCTTCCCTGGAGGTCCAGTGATTAAGACTCCGTGCTTCCACTGCAGGGGGCATGTGTTAGATCCCTGGTTGGGAAACTAAGATCCTACATGCCACGTGGCCACAAAAAACCCAAAAAAACAAAACAAAAAACAAAGCTGGCAGCGCTTTGGTTTCTGAAGGCATCACTACCACCTGGGATGATTTTCAAAGTTGAGAAATAAGAAACTGTTTAGATGTAGCATAAGAGCACTGTCCTTTGAACTGCATTTCTAATACTCTATTATTTCTTTGTTTCAAAATGACAATTACTTTAGCATTTAAAAAAAATCTGGAGTCTGAATCCTTTATGAGAACAAACCTGGAAAGTTTAGAACTTGAATTAAAATTTCTGGGGACTTCCCTCATGGCGCAGTGGATAAGACTCCGCGCTCCCAATGCAGGGGCGGCAGGTTCGATCCCTGGTCAGGGAACTCGATCTCACATGCATGCCACAACTAAGGAGCCGGCAAGCTGCAACTAAGGAGCCAGGCTGCCATGACTAAGACCCAGTGCAACCGAATAAATAAATAAAAATAAATATTAAAATTTCAATTGCCAAAAAATGTATACTTCTTTAGAAACCATTCTGATCACATTGTTCCCCTTACTGTTGTTTTTCCTTTCGATTCCTCAAGATACTGAGATTGTGTATCCTTTCTTTCATCAATGGTTTATTTTCCCTAATGTAGCCTTGGCACCATATATTTCAGAAATCCTATCCATCTGACCAATACATAAAATAATATTTGACCCACTATGACTCAATCCCTTTGCTCTTATACTCCTTAATTTTTTTCTAGTACTTACCATCGGGCATCTTATGGATATATCTGTAATATTTGTTTGCTGGCTTGTCACTCCTTCCACTAGAAGATGAGCTTGGTGGGGACAGGGCTTAATCTGTTTTGTTTGTTGCTGGGTCCCTCGTGCCCACAGTACCTGGCACACAGTAGGTGCTAAATAAAGAGATTTTGAATATGTTTGATGAATTATTGGACTTTTAAAGAAAAGTTCACTATCATGTCTAGAACACTGATCCTGCCAAACATTTTCTTCTACAACAGAGAGGATGATATATATATGGAAGTTAAAAGAAAAAACAAAACAAGCATTTTGCAAAACCAGTTCATCACAGTATGAGTCCCTTAAGATTTATCCACCTGTGTAGACAGTTTTTGTGTCATAGTGGAGGAGAATAAAGGAAAAGAAGTCAATGTAGCCTATAAAAAGATGAGACCAACTAACTCAGTGTATCAGAGAATCCTAATAATAGTAATCAATCACTTATAAATTCAAACAGCATTTACTTTTGGCAGGGAACTTGGTGCCAAGAATTTATCCTGCATTCTCTTTATTTATGATAAAACAAAAATGATGTTCCACTTTGTCATGAAACAATACTTTAAGTGATGCTTTTAAAAATATATACACTGTACTTGAAACAACTCTTTCCTGATTTATGATTATAGATGCCACTATGCACGTGCTATGGTAGTTGATATAAAAAGGCGTGTGCTCAGCCACCATGTAAGGATGGATGCATTTTCCATTAGACTGCAAGTCTTAACACCTTATCCATTCCCAAGTTTTTCCCAAGAGAGCGCCAATTTGGTTTTCATCTCTGGAGATATTAGTACTCACCTGCCAATGGAATAAAATTCACACATGATTTAAGGTCTCTGATCTTATCATACTTTAATTTTATGTGCTATACTAGGAGACTAGTCTTCACTGGGAAACCTTAAGGGATTTTTCTTTCTCCCTGGCATTATTTTCCAGCATTTGAAGTTACATACTTTTAGGCTGACAGTACTTTGACTATAGAATATGTGTGCATTGCACTATTCTTTCACTAGCGATTTGATTTCCATTAGAGTATACTCTGTGTGTGTGTGTCCTGTCTCTCATGTGTGTGCACTCATGCACATTTATTACGTTGATAGAGATTTCATTGGGGACCATTATTATTCTTTTGTTTTTGACATAGGAAAGTATTGCTTGTAATACTCTCAAGATTACAAGGAGAAAAAAAAGAGGAAGTGGACCTTTTATGTAATTTCAGGGTGCTTTTGGATTTCTACTAAGTCAGGTTACAACAAATATAAATGTTTCCAAAATGGTCAGTGCCCTTAACTTCTAAAGCAATTTATAGACCCTGACCCCATGAACACTGGTTTCATTTGTAACAAGCTAGACAAAGACTGGAAGAAAACAGTAAAAAACATTCAGTAGTTTTCAACCTGTACCTTATATAAGACTAGATTTTGGCTTGGAAGTTTCAGTTTTCAAATTAAATCAATTGAACTGAATTGGGTCCCATTCCTTCATGAGCCCATTACCCCTGGTTAGTTCTTTTTAAGTGGTTACATGTTCCACCGTCTGGCAATAACTGGTCTTCCATACCATTGTAGGTACTCTTAGATTAAGGACCCTGTCTGAATCCAATGCTTTGATTGATACTTGACACAGAGCCGGCAGAGTTCTTTGTTTCTTTTATAAATGGTGTGACCTTGGACAAGTCAGTAACCACTCTGGAAACAGCTTCTCTTACCTGTAAAATAAGAGAATTGAGCTAGAAGGCTGACTTCAAACTGCTGTCCTAGAAAATGGAAGAGGAAAAGAGGGAACAGAATAAGCAGACATCTGGTTTTCCTATTCTCACCAGGGCAGATTCTATTTGATTTGTTTTGCATATTGAGTTTTTTGATAATGAAAGAATCACAAAATTAATACAAGTTTGGAAATCTCTGGGCTAGAGGATCATCAAGTCTCTTTCTAGTATTAACTATTTTTATTATATTAGTTTTGATCTTCTTGATCTGTAGATTACACAAGAAATAAAGAAAATAAAAGCACTCTGGGTGGTGAGATTATGCAAGGTTTGTAATTTCTTTTTTTCCTGTATTTTCTATAGTGAGCATATATTATCATTATTATGCAAAAATTAATACTCTTTAAAAATAGCTAAAATGAGCATGTACAATGTAACAGTCAAGAAAAACTATAGATTTTTTAAAATTTTCACTGAAATATATATATATACATATGATATACTGAATAAACATAGGGGAGAAAAAGAGACAGGGAGAAAAGTAAACAGTTATGGGTTGATGTTTTACAGCATGGCATTTAAAAATCATTTTATATATATTAGAACATGAATTATGACTTACATAACCAAAATCAGCCCCAAATTATAATATTTGTTTAGGTGCTTTCCATTTTTATAAATTATATTAGCAGATGTAGTTTATATTCATTGAGTACATACACTGAACAATAAGATTTTTAAGATCAATTCATTTTTTTAATGGTTGATCTTTAGAAAACTGAATAAAAGAAAAATTAACGCTGGTATTAATTAGTAAATGAGAAATATTACATATTGTTTAAAAAAAACCTCTATAGCTTAAAGCCAAGGAAATTCTTTCTCTCGTCCAGTCTTCTAACCTTTCAAAAAACAATATAATATACTCAAATTCATTCTAATATTTTAAAATTGCCTCTAATAAGCCATTTTCTCAAATCATTCTGGCTTTTTATGTAATCACTATTCAAGCTCCGATGAGCAGTAGAGCCAAAAACCATTGTTTTAGTTTTTGCTGCTTTTAAAACCAGTTTGTTTTCCTGGAACCAGTCTGCCAAAGTCTTTTTGCAGTTCAGTAGTTAAGTGAGAAACAGATTTGCCATTAAAATGCACAGTCGTGCCATCTGCATAAAGATGTATAGAGCAGTAATGACATATCCATGTTAAATCATTAATAAAAAGAGAAAAGAAGATCGGGCCCATGACTGACACTGTTGCTTAATAACTGAAGGAGAAGGAGTGGAAGAGACAGCCCTGTGAACAGTAACAGATTGATGTCTGTCGGAGCCATTTCTTATCTTTTGACAGTGTTTGGGCCGGAGCCCACGCTCCCTACCTTCTGTAGTCAAAGCCCACAGTTCACTAGGCCAGAGCAGTTTGAGAAATTAATAAAAACTATCACTTAATTCAGAATTCCCCTCAAGACATGTATTCATTAATATTAGGTTGTCATGGACTGACATATGAAGTGTTGGCAAATTCCTTAAAGGCTTTTCATATGTGGAACGCATGTGTGTTTCCCTCATCAGCATCTTGGAGCCTTCTGAATACTTATTATCAGAATTAACCACCATACTAATAGGTTTACTGCATGATTTCTTATTTTATTTTATATAGGGGAGATAGTTTCTGAGGATGTTAAAGTAGGTCATGAATTAAATAACTGATACAAAATATAAATTTCAAATTTGGGAAATTTCTTTGGAAAGGAAAGATGGGACAAATAAATGAATTTTACTCTTGGGTAAAGTTATACCTTTTGATCTTCATTTTCCTGGTGCCAAAGTCAGTGAACAATATTTATTTTGATATAATGTGTGAAGTTATAGGAGGAATTGTAGATACGATCCCCCTGGCCCTTAGGAATTAACAATTTAAAGGGAACCCTTAACCCATAAGAAAGATAGATAATCCAGGCATCAAAAAAATATAAAGGAGTTCAAAACTAATTCTGGCTGGTCATAATATATATACATCTATAGGAGTCCTGAACTGATGGGAGTAAACAGATTTAAGTGGCATTAGTCTGGAAAGATTTTTAAAAAGCCGTAAACTGGGGGAAATGCTGATGCCTTATTTTGATAGTCTAAATCTACCTTATACTATGGATATTAGTCATAGGTTGTGTTGTTCATGGTTGTATAGTTCAACATTCAGTGAGACCTGAAACTGGATAAAATGTCCTTCTTGCCTATGTTTGCAAATATTTCCTCTGTGATATAAATATACATGTGCTATAGGATGACCATATGTTTGTGGGTCAAGGGATCTAAGTGCTCATCTCCCTTGGACACTAACTAGTTGAGTGATAATAAATAAGTCAGTCTCCTTCTTCCTCTTCCTCTTCCTCCTGTAAATTTAGATCCCTTTTGTCCCTTGCATTCTAGAATTCTGTTATATATCAATAACCATCTTACAGTTGTGGGGATAACGTGTGCGTTAAAACCCTTTCCTGACAATCTTAATACCTTTATAAATGCCTGTTAATGGGCTCCATGCAAGTACAAAACACACGTATCAATAAAAAGGAAATAATCAGGCTTTCTTTCCTCAACCGTTTACTCTGAAAGAGCCCAGGTATATGCCAGGAACTGTGCTTGGCATGGAGACACAGGGAGGTGCAAAACAAACCCAGTTCCTGTATTCATGGAGCTTTTAGTTTGGGAGACATTAAACACTTGAGGGAAGAAACAAATGTATAATTGCTAATTATGTTAAGTGATTTGGAAAAAGGCATAAGGTTCTAGGAGGAATTTACCACGAACTGGGGTCTAAGGGAAGCCCTTGAGGAGAATCCATGTGGGGTTCTTTTGAGGTATAACTGACATATAACATTATATGAGTTTCAGGTATACAACATAATGATTCATTTTTTGTATATATTGAGAAATGATCACCATTGGATCGTATGGTAATTCTATTTTTAATTTTTTGAGGAACCTCCATACTGTTTTCCATAGTGAGTGCACCAATTTACATTCCTACCAACAATGCACAAGTGTTCCCTTTTCTCTACATCCTTGCCACAAATACTTGTTATTTGTCTTTTTGATAATAGCCATTCTGACAGGTGTGAGGTGGTATCTCATTGTGGTTTTTATTTGCATTTCCCTGATGATTAGTGATGTTGAGTACCTTTTCCCGTACCTGTTGGCCATTTTCTTCTTTAGCAGAATGTCTATTCAGATTCTCTATTTTTTAATTGGGTTGTTTGTTTTTTTGCTATTGAGTTGTATGAGTCCTTTGAGCTGAGATGTATAGTATAGAATACGCAGGATGTATATATAATATGTATATGTATGTATGGTACCAGCAGGAGTTAATTGGGTGTTGGGATTCAGGGTGAAGAGACTGTTAAAGTGTGCAAGGCAAATGTAACAGTAAGTGCAAAGGCCCTAGACTCACTAGAGAAGGTGAAAGAAGGCTGTTGTCACTCCCTCAGGGGAAGAGGAATAGTAGAAGTTGGTGAGTTAGGCAGGGGCCACATCATGCAAGGGCTTGCAGGCTAGACTATAAACACCCTTTTGATTAGCTGCTGAGAAATAGTTCTAAAAAAATTCCTAGGAATCCACAGAACACCTTCCACTTCTGCGATGGCAAGAAATAATGTGCTTTATCTTGGACACTGTATTGAATCATTTTTCTCTGAGTAGCCTCTCTAATGAAGAAGCAGCTTGCTTACCGGCATACAGAATGCTTGCAGAGTTTTCTGAATTATGAACACAGTTACTAATAATAATAATAGAGGCTTAATAATGAGAGTCTGAGGCTTAATAATGCTTACCTGAAGTTGCCATTTCCAGAAAAAAAGTATCCAAATCAACAAAATATGGTGATCAGAACAATTCTAAAGTACAGAATTGCCTTTCCCTTATTATTTTATTTGGCTAGAGTACAGACCCAAAATACATTCCCTGAACTACCTGTAGGTTGCACATTCTGAAAGATCCTGGATTCTTGCTACTCAAAGTGAGTTCTGCAGACCAGCGACATCATGAAGAGTCCCACCCCTGACCCACTGAATCTGAAACTGCATTTTATCAAGATATTCAAGGGAATTTTTGTACACATTGAAGTTTAAGAAGCACTGCTTTAGGTACTGGGAAAAATGATTTCAAAATAATGTATAAATTAGAGCTTCGAAAGGAAATTTAAAATTAGCTTCCTTGTAGTTAATTATCATTTTAATGTAAAATAGCCTTAACACTTTCATAAATTCAAATTTAATTATTGTTATGGAAAATGTTTCACTAGGAAACAATTACTCTAGGCATGGTGCCAACAGTTTCAAGGTTTAAAATTTACTCAAAACACAGCAAAATATTTTGAGTGTATACATATTTCCTTGTAGGGTAGAAGTAGCCATGCTAAGCATCCAATATTGAAATATCTATTACTGAAATTGTTCACAATGGTTAAAGGCAAGCAACAATTCAATGCTATGTCCTTGTACTAAAATGACTGTTAAATAATCCTTTAGCTCTTAAGACTCTTACAGTCAAAATCTAGAACTATTTATGGGATTCATGTTTGAAATTTCCAAGAGTATTTGGACTTATTTGGAGCTCAAGTTTATACAATAAAAACATGTTCTTAACAATTTATTTAACTAAATTTGGAGCTCCAAGCTCTCAATGGATGTATGAATCATAGGAGCCTTGCCAGATGTTTTGGAGTGCGGAATCCAAAACGCATTAGCAGCATGGCATGTCATGAAGTCTGATGCAAAACATTTCTTCTCTCTTTCCAAAAAGGCTTGTTCAGTTTCTATTGTAAGGCATGAACTATGGTGACAGTTCAGAGCTCTAGGGAAACATCTAAAATCCTTAAGTAGTATCTACCCAGACAGTGGAAATATGAGGCAATTATCTACACGATCAATGTCATAAAAAGCTTGCCCACCCAGCCATATCCAGATAACCAAGTCCAAAATGTGTATGTACCTCTTAGGTTTATTTCACTTTTTTATGCCTAATGTTCTGTAGATGATCTCTTGTTCCTTGCTCCATTTTCACCCTCCTCACATCAGCAGATGACCGTCTTTATTCTTTATAGAGAAAACACAATTAATTAGAAAAATCTTCTGAAAAGTCCCATAATTTTACCAACACAGGGGTCAGAATCTCTTTATTTCTCTGGGATACTGCTGTGCCATTTATACCTTCTTTTTCTTATCCTTTTCCTGTGAATCTTTCCCCTCATCTTTTAAATTTGTCCCAGTATTTAATAGCATCAAATTTGATACACAGTAGTGGGCTTTCAATAAATGTATAAAATGAAGGCTTTATTCTCAAACATATAAAAACAAATACAACGCACCCAATTATCTACTTTTGACCCTGTTCTCCCCTGAAGACATCATTTGTCTTTGTCTTTCCCACTTCTCTTAAAATTAGCCTTCTTGAAAGAGAAATGAACACGCTTCAACTCCTTTAAAACATGAATTCTCATAAATGGTAATTTATATATATTAAAATGCTTTTGTCAGTATAAGTCATGCCTAAGTAGCAATGTTGGGAAAATAATCATCTATAATGATAACCTGGCATTTATTGAGAGTTGCTGTCTTTCAGACATTGTGCTAATTGCTTTAAATGAATATTCTTATTTAATTCTCAGAATAATTCTATGAGATGTTCTCATCATTACTTTCATTTCCTGACAACAAAAATGGAGGGTAATAACTTGTTCAAAGTCACAGAATGAGTAAGGGGTGGGTCTAAGGTGTGAACCTAGATAGACATAATTTTAGATTCCACGTTGTTAGCCAGATTCTACTACCTATCAATGGCCTTGTGATATGGTAAATTCAGAACATTACCAGCGTCTAGTATTTCCAGCAGTATTACCCTTAGACCAAAGGAAGGAGAGCCCTCACTTGGGTCCCATGCCCGGCTCTGTTCTAACCCTTCCCCACAGGGTAAGGAGTCTGCTGTGCAAAGGGCACATACAACACAAAGGGCAGGTCCTCTCCTCTAAGGATGCCTGGAGTACCTAAAGCTGGAACTGCCTTCGCAATAGCCTTTGTGCCACTTCCAGGCCACGCACAGGCCTCTTTCCCAGATCTGTGCTCCTGAGCAAAGACCAAGATGTCGGAGTCCATACCTCTAGCTACGCCCAGGTGTTGCCAAGGGGTGCCCACAAAAGTGTACTTGAGGCCTCAGGGAGTGGGATAGAGCCAGGACTGTCAGGAGAAAGGGCACAGGTGGCAAACCACGGCTTGGGACTGGGCTTTCTCTGCCCTACCACATTTCTAGCTCAGAAATCCAAAAAGTCTAAAGATCCTAAAATCTGGCCTTCCAGGTAATAGAATGGAAATTTTTTGCAAGTAGGACAGAGAACATTTTATTTTACAGCTGTTTAAGCCTGATTGAAAACACTTAAATATTTAGGCCCATGGTATATGGGCCTCAACTATCTGCTTGTCCCAGGCCCTGCAATTGTTAGGAGTGGGACTGGATGTCGAGTTCTTTCTTTACCTTTTAAAACTACAGGAGACTGAATACCACAAAATGTTTTTTAATGCTACCACAATATTATGCATCTTAGAATGGTATTTTTTAGATTTTAGTAGGTACAAGAATCACCTGGAGCAATGAGTGTCCAAATTTAATGTGCATAGGAAACACCTGGGGATCTTGTTAAACTGCAGGTACTGAGTCAGCAGGTTGCAGGTGGGGCCTGAGAGTCTGAATTTCTAACAAGCTCCCAGGTGATGCTGATCCCATCAGTCTTTGGAGCACATTTGGAGCATCAAGGACCTACAGTACTTGTTTAAAAATGCAAATTCTTGGGCATAACCTTCAGGAATTCTGATTAAGGAAATCTAAATGGGACCCAGATGGTGAACAAAACAGGAATTTTTAAGAAGCAACCCAGGTGGTGCTGGTAAGGTGGTCTGTAGCCCACATTTTAAGAACAAATGCTTTAGAACATGCTTCTTAAACTGTACTATGCATATAGATTACTGGAAATCTTGTTAAAATGAAGATTCGGAGTTATTTAGAGGCTGCGTTTCTGGTAGGCTTCCAGGTGATGCTGGAGCTACAGACCTGCTGACCACACTTTGAGTAGTGAGACTTTAAGGGACCATCTCAGGGTCTTCATTGTTTGGCCATTTTGAATCCAATTTGTTTAGTTGTGAGGTAAAGAGTGAGAAAGTGACTTGGGATATAATGTCTATAGACAACATTCTCAATCCTTTGCTTCACAAATTTCATACAAATAATCTTCAGAGCCTTTGTGTGACCCCAGATGTGCTAGTGGTCCCTTTCCTAAATTTTTTCTAAAGTTTGGCCCTTCTTCTATCCCTGCTGTCAGTAACAACTGGGCTGATCCTTTTTGTAGGTGTTTCCAAGAAGCATCTGTGGGTTATCCAATAGCTTGAATAGACATGACATATCAGACGTTTGGACCAAAAAGGATACTTGACTTAACTACTGAGGCAATGGAGTCCCCATCTTAGGAGCCCACTGTGTGATACTGAACACCTTTAGTGCTCAGTGAATGTCGTGAAAAGTTATTAATCTTATAAATGGGGATGTACAGCGGGCTAATCCAGATGCTGGTGTTTCTTTGGACAATCCATTCTACAGCCTGAATCACTATTTGTGGGCAGAGGAATTAGACTGTGCCTATTCACAGGCTGGTCCTAGTATTTGTGATCAAATTAGTGACAAGCATTGTCCACAGAGCAGCTTATAAAGGTGAATGAAATTAATTCAGGGATCGTTAACAATGCAGAGCTTGACTTTCTGCAGGTCCCAGAGATACTGTCTTGCGGAGGCCTGAAGCACCCAGTGACAGTTTGCATTCTACGTGCAGAGTCAAAGTCCTTAACACTGAACTAGCTTCTTTAAAATTTGTTGTACTAGGTTTATTACTTGGGACATCTATTAAAAATTGTGTAATACCTTAAATGGTATTGCAAATTGTAATATCTGCTCACATCTGCCTGCTTTTAAATGTTGGAACACACACAAAAGATTCATTAAACAACAACTAAACCTGAGGGCAAGGGAATTGCATGAAAAGAACTCTATAATTAAGCCAATTCTTTAGGCTGGTGAAAAACTTAAATTTTTTTTCTCCAGTAATATATAAAGCAGTCAGATTGACGTCTCTACCAGAGATAATATTAATTTATTGACATAATAGAATGATGAACCAATAAAATGCACTTGATTCTTAAGGATCAAGACATCTTAAGGATGTCTTTCAAATATAATGACAAAAGACAAGATTCTCTTTCATTTATATCACAGATATTTCACATATTTCAGTGTCTGGAAACAAGAAATTGAGAGCCCTTCAAGCTCATCTACACCAGGGTTATCAGGTGTCGTCCCCAGACCAGCAGCATCAGCAAAATTTGAGATTTTGTTGGAAATGCAAAATCTCCGGCTACATCCCTGACCAAAAGGGTTCAGCCCAGAAATCTGTGTTTTAATAAGCCTCTGATGATTCTGGCATGGGGTCAAATTTGAGAACCTCTAATCCATACCAATCCTTTCCAATTAAATTTATTCAACAGATATTTACTGTACACCTCAAGAGGAGGAAACAGGACATTTAGCCCAGAAGGGATTTTAGTAGAGAAATTTGATCAAAAATATAGAACTTTAAGATGATACTAGAATTCCTTTAGACCCCATACAAAAACTAAAATTTTAAATGGATTTATAAACCGGGGTCTTTTTTTTTTTTAATCTTTTCAGTAAATACAAATGAGAGGAAACACTTTAGCCTTAACGATGGGATAAGACGCAGATTCTGTTTTGCCCTCATAATGAGGTTTCTCTGACTGCAGAAGGAGGTTCTGGAATAAAATCAATTATCTAGAAAGCTTGTAAGAAAAGTGAACAACTTGAGAATGCAAAGGTAAAATGGACACAGAATGTTATAAAAACATTTAATTAATTAATTAATTTATTTTTAACATCTTTATTGTAGTATAATTGCTTTACCATGGTGTGTTAGTTTCTGCTTTATAACAAAGTGAATCAGCTATATGTGTACATATATCCCCATATCCCCTCCCTCTTGCGTCTCCCTCCCACCCTCCCTATCCCACCCCTCTAGGTGGTCACAAAGCACAGAGCTGATCTCCTTGTGCTATGCAGCTGCTTCCCACTAGCTAGCTATTTTACATTTGGTAGTGTATATATGTCCATGCCACTCTCTCACTTCGTCCCAGCTTACCCTTCCCCCTCCTCGTGTCCTCAAGTCCATTCTCTACGTCTGTGTCTTTATTCCTGTCCTGCCCCTAGGTTCTTCAGAACCTTTTTTTTTTTTTTTTTTAGATTCCATATATATGTGTTAGCATACGGTGTTTGTTTTTCTCTTTCTGACTTACTTCACTCTGTATGACAGAGTTATTTGTAGTGAGGTGGATAAAAACATTTTAGAGTAGCCCACCCAGACAAGGGAATGGGGAATGGGGATGTAGGAGTGGAAGGAAAGTTTGCTATTACGTCCTCAACTTAGGGATTTTTCCCCATCATCATTTTACCCCACACCAGGGGCCTTCAGACATGCAGTGTTCTCTTCTTAAATGACAGAAATAATAATGAATGAAGGTGAGAGAGTTGTTTCACAGCATTAATGATCTCAATTGAACTGCTGACATTTATTATTTACAATATTTCTCACATTAATTTTTGGCACAATGGTGTGTTAGTGGATTGCATACCATGGGCAGGAAAGGAGGTTTTTGAATTTAATTTACTTCATGTAAACTAAAAAGTTTACACTGATTTATAAGTGTACAAGGGAATAAGATTCCATGAGCCTTGATGAGACAAAGCTGAAATAATTCAGAATCAGGAGGCTGAAATATTATAGGCAGTTTGTTCATCTCTGAAATCTCATACTGTTATTTAAATTCCTCTAAGTTCATTAATCCCATTTAATAGCAGCTGATGCAAATCCACTTGGACTTTGGGGAGGAAAAATATAATGGGCCATAATGCCCTTGTGCCACAGAAAATAATATAATTCATTTTACTTTGCAAGAGGTCACAATTGAAGAGTTTGAGATTTTGAGCTGCCATAACTACAAATTTAGCAAAAAGTAGGCATTTAATGATAGAGTTCACTTTGGTGGTTTAGGTTTTATTTTGAATGTTTGTTTTGTCTTAAAAACACTAATGCTGAAATGTTGTCTCAAATCTTTATTTTCAAATCACTTATTATATTACCATAAATTATAGGGTACAGTAAAGGCCAGATTTAAAAGAAAGCACACTTTACTGTCTCATTTTCCTATAAATAACATGACACTTTATGAAATAAGAATTATCATAAAAGTTTCTCTCTTTTTTTCTCCTATAACTCCAGTTGCAAGCACTGAGCTAATGGCCTTCCTCCAAGTAGCTCAGTGGACTAGTCCAAATATAGGAGCATAATGGGTAGAGGTTAACTGTAGGAAGTCTGAGAAAAATGGTAATCTATAATTTCACCACAATTATAATGTTTCCCTTAAATAATAGTTAAGTCCGTGGGGTGAGCGCTAACAAATACCTTTTAAAGATGCTCTTATTACTTTCATTGTTTTGATGCTTTTGCACTTTCCACATATGCTATTAGAAGCAGTAAAAGACCTGAGCTTTGGCCCATGAGATTTAGAGATTGTGGTTAACAATTGAGCAGAGGCCTCAGCCCATCAGCCCATCCTCGAGGGTGGAGTACATTGTTATCTAGAGGGCCAGGCCAGGCCACATTTACAGGAAGCAAAACTAGCTGAGTTAAGAGGCTCTTTGTCAGGATTAACCAGGCCTCCATCTAAGCCCCTCAGAGGAGGAAATAATGTTTGGCTTAATTGGGATGACTCAGAGAAAACCTTCTTTTTTTTCCCAGTAAGGAGATGATAGATAAAAATCTTCAATTTTAGTGGGTTTATGTGTAAATTCTATTTTGTCTTTTTTATACCCCGCCTTTGAGAAAGGAAAGTTTACAAGTAAAACTCTCTCTTGAGTACAGAACCCGATGGGTCATACAGACAGCTGTGTCTTAATCTCCTACGTGGAATATGGTCCAGGTTCCAAGAATCAAAGAAGAACATGTGAGTTGCACATTTAAAACAAATGGTGGGTAGTGAGTGAGATGAGCATCTCTGTAATATCTTGGGGACAAAAGAAAGGTTTGTCTGGAGGAAAAATTCTTGGGATCAGTGAACAGAGGGAACAGTAACACACAGACAATTCTCCCAGGTGGATTGATTGGTTTATTTCAGGAGAGTCCTTCTTCTGTCCCCACTGTCACACACTGTGCTATTATGGATTGTGATTAGGGATGGGATCATACGTTTCGCCAAGTTTAAAACCCACACAAAATTGTAGGGTTAGAGTCTGGAACAAAACTCCAACCTCCTGGTGTGGAGTTTTTCTACTTATGGCAAAATGTGGCTTCCGGGAGGGTGAGTTAAGATGCCTCAAAGGGAAAAAATTCTTCCAAAGGAACATTTTGATAATTCAAGTGTAAATAAATATAAATCCAAAACACATTTTTAATTAAAGGGAAATTGCTTAGAAAAACACATTTATATCCACTCCCCTTCCGCACATACTCACTCACAATCCCCTCCGAATAAAGTTCAAAAGGGGTAGCCTTGGAGAGGGAGGGCTTATATACACACACTGGATTGCCTCTTGCAGATAGTGTCTCGGAATCAGGCTTTTTGAATACACTTAAGACTTACTAAAATAATACGAAAAAGTATTTTGTTCCAAATCACAATAAATCACATAAAATAAAATAAAAGCAACTGGTTATGAAACTTATATTGTTATTTCCCTACATTAAAAATACCTAAATTTTTGCACTTTAATCTCAAGAACCTGATCTTTCCACAGTGAGATTTTCCACTTCCCAAGAAGTCCCTGTACTTTGAAAGCCACAGTTCCTTTGCATTTTCACCTGTTTCTGTTACCATTCTACCATACCAAGGCACTTGAATTACTGGAAGTAAAATATGAAGATTTAGTTTGTTCTTTCTTTTAAGCTCTCTTTCTCTTCTTGTGGCTTTTGTGGTATCTTGTAATTATGTTTCGTAAAATGCTTTCAGGCCCATCTTCTCCATATATAGATATATAAAAATATATATAATAAGCAACCATTCAGAGGGAAAGAAGACAGGAACAATGAGAAAGGGAAAATATGAAAAGAAGTATTCAGTTACCTTCAAACATTTATACTATCTATCTATGGTCTAGTATTTTTTCTTTAAACCCGGCTTCAAAAGGAAACCTAAAGACACTGATAACCTCTTAGAGAGCTCTCACCAGCTGCCTACAAGGACAAGTAGAATTTAGTATTTGTTTCACTATTTATACAAGAAAGGCCAAAGGAAGTTTTGCTTGTGGAAACAAAGTAATTAAAAGAGCACATAGAAATTAGCCTTGAATTTTTATTCTTAAGTGTGTTTTTTTTTTTAACGTCTTTATTGGAGTATAATTGCTTTACAATGGTGTGTTAGTTTCTGCTTTATAACAAAGTGAATCAGCTATACATATACATATATCCCCATATCTCCTCCCTCTTGCAATTTCCTCCCACCCTCCATATCCCAACCCCCTTATCCCACCCCTCTAGGTGGTCACAAAGCACTGAGCTGATCTCCCTGTGCTATGCGGTTGCTTCCCATGAGATTTATAATGTCCTTCTACCCCCATATAGATATCTGTCTCCCCCCCAAACTGAACTCAAGTGAAGGGGTGTGTCTTGTTCATTTTGATATTCTCACTGGACCTGGAACTTATAAGACAAACACTTTTTTGTTCCAGTTTGAAACATATGTAGTCCAAAGGCAAAACCGATAAATAGGTTTGATTCATTTATCTGGACTTTGAAAATATTATTTTTATCTTTATTTGAAATTCAAGAAACTCATTAAAGGTACATTTTTAGGGTTTCAAAACTATATTACCTTTCATCAAAAGAAACAAGAAATCAGAGAGCTATATAAGAAATCAGAGCTAAATCTTTATTCTAAATTTCAATCTGTCCTTTATTTATGATGGTGGGAGCCTTTTTATTATTTTAAATAAATATTTGGTATTTAACATCAATTTGCAGAGAAAATCTTAAGCTTTGCTATGTTTAGGGAAAAAAAGCTATTTAGGTTTTTTTTTTCCATTCAGTGCTTACCATCATACTAATTAAGAGATAATTTAGCAATAACAATGAAGACTTATGATTCCTTTTTTCTTTAACTGAATTTCTTCTTTTCAAGTTAACGATTAAACACATGGAGTAGCATAATTGGGGGAAAATGGGATTTCCCAGGCAATGAATGGCTTTCTGATAGGTTACAAATCTATTATGAACAGATAAGCTACTGTATTTTCAATTGGACAATCAAAATATCATTTTACTTCAAAGGAAAAGGGGCAATAATTGAATGACTTGACTTACTTCATATTTATGGCTATTTCCTCATTATAGAATACAGTTGGACATAGTTTTACATTCCTGTGAACTGAACCCATTTCTTTTGGCACATGGAATTTACTAGCTGAAGAGGCGTATTGTACAGCAGACAAAATGAGAAGCATGTAAGAATCAGGTCAATGGCAATAAACCATTCTTGCTAAGTATTCAGTTCCCCCCTTAACAGAATTAAGACTATCTTAAGTTACCTTAGAAACACCTCTTTGCTCCTATAGTTTAGACATCTACAACTTTGTATTTAAAAGCATCTCATTTTTCTTCAGAGAGCCTGAGGAATGTGAGGTTATACATACATATAACACAGTGCTAAAGAAGTGTACAACCCAAGGTTGTACAAAAAAATAAACTTAAAAATGTTACTTAGAAATGAAGAACTTGATAAAACAATGACATGGCAGACAAATTTGTTAAATTCGCGCTTGCAGATGTTTGGGAGGGTGCTTGAGATGGCAGTGATCAAACCATGTAATCCTACTGTGAAAGCGTCTGTGCCTCAATCACGTGTAGTAATCCTCAAGCCAAGAACCATGAGTACACTCAAACAGATGCCAGTGGAGACAGAGAGGTTCACTTTTTCCATTCAGCACAGACATATCTAAAACCAGACTTTGATTAACCTCACTGTTGTCATTATTTAACATTTATAAAATGCCAGTGATGCACTTCATGATGAATAAAACATCAACTGGTCTTGATGAATCCTACATGTTGTTTTTATGTAAAGGGCAAATCCAGATCTCTACCACTGGGATAAGAACCAAATTGATATTACTCTTCAAATATAATGCATGAGGTCAAAGAATTCTCCTTGAATCTATGATCAAATAATCCAAGTCACACTCCTACCAAATGTTATGGTGTGTATTGCGGGTACCATAATTTTCTTAGGTTTGTTCTCAATTTATGTATTTAAGACCTAAGTCTCAAGGAGTCTTACTTTTGGGGAACTGGCTGCTATTAATCCAAAGGAATAGAAAGTTAGTAACTATGAATATTCACATTGATATACAAAAGTCAGGTAGGTCTAGAAGAGCTTCATAGGAACTGATCATTCCTTCATGTGATATTTATTGAGATTATACTCTAAGTGAGAAACAAGACATTATTACTGACCTCAAAAACTCACAATCTAGTGGCAGGGGATACCAGGGATACAAATATGTAAAAGAAAACTGCACTGCAGTTTCACAGGCATAGGGAATTGCACACTGGGTACCCCTAACAGCTGGAGTGCAACGTAAGGAGAGAGAATTCTTCCCCGAGGAAGAATGTGGTTGAGCTGAGTCTTAACAGTTTAATGGAAAATTAGCCTGTCCAAGGGCTGGAGATAGAGTGTTCAAAGAAGGGACAATGGTATATAGTCAAGAAGTAGAAGCAAAGGAGACCTTTGGGCATGAGGGCAACTTGCCAGTACAGGTTGGTAGGCTGGGGCATGCAGGGGAGTGGTCCGAGATGAGGATAGAGGCAATTCCAGAGGACTTTGTAGGATACTCTGGGATTTACATTGACAGCACTGCCGCACTTTTGAAAACCTCCAAGTAGATGAGAGTCAGGAATCAGTTTTACATTTAAAAACATTTACTGGCACCATGTAGTAAATTTTTAAAGAAGATAAGACTGAAATGATTGGAGAGGAATGATTGGTGTTTTAACTTATTTTGAGATATCACCACGGTTTTTCTCTTCAGTTTTAATTCCTGAAAGTACGACTACCATCATGCCTTATTAGAATGCATCCTCACTCAGTCAGCTGGCTTATAGGAAAGGCACTAGAACCATGATAATTCCAGATAGTCAAGACAAAGCAGGTAGGAATTCCCTGGTGGTCCAGTGGTTAGGACTCTGCACTCTCACAGCCAAGGGCCGGGTTCAGGGAACTAAGATCCCACAAGCTGCAGCGCAGCCAGAAAAGAAAAAAAAAAAAGGCAGAAAAGCAGATAATGTGTTCTTCCACATGCTATTTGGCAAGTCACTTTGCTTCCCATTTCATCATAAAAATCATTGTCATAGTTTCTCTATTGGGATTTATTTGTTAAATCTTTTTTTTTTTTGATGCCACTATAAATCATCAGGATCATGGTCCTTCTTCAACAGTCTTATTATGACCAGCAGCTGTTAGTAACATTCATTTTGTTTATCATGTGCTAAGCACTGTGATAAGCATACATGTACATTATTGTCTTAAATCCTCCAGTAACTCTATGAGGCCGATTCCATCATCATCATCATCATATCCCCATTTTACATATGAAGAAACTGAGGCTTAAAGAAATTATGTGATCTGCTCCCTGGCAACACCAGGACATGGCAGAGCGAGGATAGGAACCCAAAGCTGTTTTACACGAAAGCCTATGTGCTTGATAATTTCTATATCCTGCCTGTTTGAACCAGTTTCCACTAGAAACCAGTTTCCACTAGTTCTAACTTTTAACTCTTGTTTCCAAAATATTTCTCTTCAATAGATGATATACTCTCCTTCAAAGGAAAATACTTCAGCAACTTTAATAGCATGTTTAAAATGGACTCTTTATAGTTTTGTTTGTTTTATTTGTGTCAATTGGCCTTTTAAAAGTCTCTCTCTTGTTTGGTTGCAACTTTGGTTTTATTCATATTTTAAATCAAGATCTTTCTTCCTGTGGCGTCCACACAGGCCACTCTTGGTTCATCCTTACGTTGCAGCAGAGGTTAAAAATGGAAAATTCAGGGCCCTTAACTGGACTCTGGCTTTATAATTGCCTCTGTGGTACTCTCACCACATTCCCAGATGTGCAAGAGAGACAGAGGGGATAGTGAGGGAAGTGAAATGTTAAAATAAGGCTAAGCAAACAGTTTGCCCAACAGATGTTAACCCAATTCATAATTTAAAAGTTCCTATTTTTGTTCACGACTTAAACAATGGACATTTTACTTTCTCCTCTAAATAGTGCCTGTGAATTAGGTTCAGAAAACTAAAGTCATCAGTATTTCCATCAAAATTTTTTCCTAGTCATAAATCGAAGAAACAAAAGGAATATGTTTTCTTTTATTTGAAGCATATAAATATTTGGAATCCTTGTTAATACTTAGACAATTTGTTTAAATATGTCTTCTTAGTTAACATGGTTACCAGGACTAGATTTAATCAAGGTTGAATAACTTATAATACAAATACCACTGGTAAAGCAGTATCCAAGCACTACATTGACATAATTTTAAACAGAATAATTGAAATCAACTATGACCAGCACTTCTTTTTCCCAAGTGACTCTTCATGGTAACCTTTGTCTTTAGATGGAATTAGGAAGTATTAGAGAAAACCTGGTAAATTTATTAGACTAAACTAGTATTATCCCCCGTAGAGGTATATTAACGGATCATTTATAGCTGTTACAATGAGGAGAGGAAAAGGATACTTGCATAAACTTTAAAACTATATTTGACAAATTATTTTTCTAGCAGAATCAAGTTTAAAAACATGAAATTTCCTGATCTCTAGTCTTTTACTCAAACCAGAAGAAAGTTGCACCCTTACGTCTCCCTACATGTTGGGTCCTGAAATTGCCCCTGCATCATAGTCAAGCAGACAGGACCAGTTCATGGGTGCAGGAAGATAAAGTTGACACAAGGGCTGGTTAGAATGTTGGTGGTAAAAGTGAAATGTGTATTGGAGGAGATAAACTAATTGCAAGCCTAGCCCTTGTGCTATAAACGGGCAGTAAATAGAGAACAAAGGTATATGGAAAAGAACAAAGAAAAAATAAAACCTGAGAAAATCTAAAGACTAATTGAATTTTAGGTGAAAACTCAGGATAACAAGAAAGAACATTCTTTCAAAGAGAGAATTTTTTTTTCTGATCCTCTATTAGTACATTGTTGACTTCCATATTTTTTCTTTCCTTTTTTTATGGTATCTTAACCATTTTTCATAGGTCAAAGTTATATACTTAAACATTCATGGGCTTTCTACTTAACAGAGAACTGACGATGGAGAACAGAGATGCTACAGAGAGAAGTGAGTATCCAGTTATAATTGTAGGTGGATATATCTTAAGAGAGAAGTACCTGATGAAGATGATGATTATTTAAGACATTTCATGGAATTATAGGATAAAAAACCTGGATGTGACCTTAGAAACAAAAGCCCCAAAGTCTTACGTTTCACAGATGAAAGGAAAACAACAACAACAACTAAGGATTAGATATTTTAATGAACTACCATAGGTTACATATTTCAGTTCTGGATTCTCTGTTGTCCTTTCAATTATGTGATATGCCTAGGTGCGTCAGAGATACTGAGGTTGTATGAGGACCTAAAAAGTTGGGCTAACATACATGTTGGGCAGAATCACACTTAAAAATTCAACAACTTTAAAACGTTGGCTTCAACCGTATCAAATATATAGTTTCTATTATTTTTCCCTGGAAAATTGTCTCTTCTTCCCCAATGAAAATAACTTTACTTTGGAATAATTTGTGTATTATTCATTTTTAAATCATGGTTTCCAACAAGTCTGTGAGTATGAATGTAACTTTTCCCCTCCCATTTTGAACTTTTGGTGAGAAACTGTAACTGCAAAGATATATATGAGGAAGTTGAGGAATTTCCAAAAAGCTATAGCATAAAGTAACTTTTGTTATTCAAGTGATACAAATAGGGATTTTACTAAAATTATTTATAACCACAAAAATTTTACAGAGGTAAATATTTTAACATTGACTGCAAAATTTATGGACTTAACTCTCTGTGAAAGTGAAAACACGTAAGCGACCAATTTTGTTGTATATACTATGCATCAGTTATTGTTATATTTTCATTACATAATATAATATAAATTACTATATATTATAAGCATATATTGAAACTGATTAGAATGAAGAAATAGTGTAGATTTCTTTCTTCTTTTTCTGACCATTTTTAAGCTTTAAGACTATGTCTCATTTTGGTGATTTTGAATCTTATATTAAAAGATAGTCTTTGAAAACCTAGTGATTTTTTTAATGTCCCCTCAACAGAGTTTTTTTAAACTTCATGGCATTTTACTAGTAATACCAATCAAGAGAAAAGTAATATCTATATAACCAAATAGATGGGAAGATTCTTCATACCAAACCTATGTGCCTCCTTAGTGGGGTCCTGAGCTAAGGAAAAAAATTAAATCCTAACTTGGCTCTCCTTTGTATGAGGGAATCCAGGTCAAACTTTTATCCCCCCAAAGAGTGACATATCCCAGAAACCAAAAACAAACAAAAAGATTCAGTAGAAGGAGGAAACATGCTGTTTTTCTGCTGACTCCTAGGGCTAGGCTGTCACTGAGCAGAAGAGAGGAAAATGGGCAGCTCAGTGCAAGAAAGGGGCACACACATTCAACAAATAAGCCGCATGATTAGAGACTTTGTTACTAATTACAATTAAACTGAAAAATAAACAGTTTCCTTTTGGCTGAAGGATCGAGTGTCTGAAGGACAAAGGCTGTCCTGGATGATGGTCCTTTCATATTGTTATTAACTTAGTGACAGACTTTTTTAGACAATGAGACCTATGTTCACAATGAAAGTAAAATGATTATAAAAATTTCTTTGAAAAACTCTACTTTCCATGTCTGGATTTATGAGAGAAGTGTGAGTTAGGAGCAGAGACATGAGGGAGAGAGCAAAGAAAATAATATGTTTAAGATCATCAGACATATCGTGACTGCAAGACCTGACAAAAAGCAATGGAACAGAGAATTAGGTTAACATTTAGAATTTCTTTGTAGTACATAAATCTAATTCTTTACAAATTAGATCTTTTAGCTGAATATCTGAATTTCTAAAGAATGCATTTTCTACATATCTGGGGTCAAAGAACAAATCACAGGTAAGTGTTCAAAAAGAAAGTAAAATGACTATCATTGTGCATGTGTATATATATATATATATATATATATATATGAAAATATATACATATGTCTTCATATATATTCATATAGATATGTCTTTAGCTTCTATATGGTATTGAGTTTTAAGAATTATTCAGGTAGTCCGTGAAAAGGTATTGTTGATTCAGTAGATGGCAGTCTTCCCACTGAGCCACTAAAAACCATTGTGGAAATCGCATTTTGAGAGAAGGAAAAATTGTTTTTGAAGTTAAAATACAGCTTTCTGACACTAATTATTAAAGATTACATTTAGTTTAAAAATTCAGTGTCTTTATGTTGATGTCAAACAATTTAAATTAATTATTCCTTATACCAAATCAGTGAGACAAGTTGGATCTATTCCTCTAATTATAACAGGAATGACAAGAAAGACAGATCCCTCCCCCCACCCCCATACCTCTGAGTACTCACATGCTAGGTAATTTCCTAGAAAGGAAATTTATTAATTTAGGCCTCTGGACACTGAACCCAAAGTATCACCTCTTTGACCTTATATTCTCCCATCAAACAAAGAAACGTACAAACAGAAGCAAAAACCTTTCATGTTGTGATGCCCTTCCAGAGTTTCAGAGGTGCATAAGATGGAAAACTTTGGTAGACTCTCTGGAGAGTGATTCATTGTTCTGCCACTTACCTTACAATCCTGGGAAAGTTACTTAAACTCTCCAAGACTGCAGTACTCCCTCTGTGAAAGCAGGGATAATAAAGCCAGCATTACAGGATTGCCGTGAGGATAAAAAATAACCTTATGCTAGACATTTAATAGAAGTTTGTTTCCTTTTCTTTATGTTCTCCCTCTTCCTAAAAATGATCTTGGGGAGATACATATGTATATATTCAAATAGGTGGATTTTTAAAGTGAGTTAAAATTAATTTTACTCTGATAATTTTAGGCTTCCTCGTGTGAAAATTGGCACTACTCTTTAAGGAATGTGGGCTCAAGAATCCAAAATCAGGGATCTCATCACTATTTTAAATTAGATCTTTTTTTTTTAACTTTATTGTGTATTCACAGTATATTGATCATTAATTATCTTTTGTACTATGTAGAAGCTTGTGCGTAAGAGTTAATCTTATCCGAAAATGATATTTTACTCCTACTATGAAAATGTTATTTAATATTTAGTGTTTGAAAAGAGAAAGTAAAATTAGATTTATTCATTTTGGACAGTAAGCAATACTTAGGAAGTTATTATGAAAAGAAAATTCTAAATATATCTTCATTAACTGTCTTCTCCATCTAAGTAAGCCACAAGGACTTATTATTTGTACTCTAGCAAATGAGAATTATTATAAAGCAAGAGAATCCCATTATCCTTAGGTCTACTAATATTTCACGGGTTGGTATTATTAATTCAATATCAGATTGACTTCCGATTATGCATATAGAGTATAAAATACTTGACATTTTATAGTCCATTTGTTCCTAACCAATTTTTAAAAATTTAAAAATTTATTTGCCCAAAGAAATGTCACAGCTTACTCCAATTCATCTATTTCTTCAGTTGCCTGTCCTTACTGCCTTAATTTAGGAAAGCACGTGAACTTTACTGGAATAACTACCTTAGAAAACTGATGTTCTCCTCAGTTCTGATCTCTTATCCATGAAATAGAAGACACTGATTTATACTTTTGAAAAACAATCCCTCTGCCGTCTACATAATTTGCATAGTTAATGAAAAGACAGATCGAGCTCTGTTACTCTGAGAGTAAAGCATTTATTATGGCCCATCTTAGTTTGAAGTGCTGGGGAAAAGAATTGTTTTTTCATGCTGCTGCTGCTGTAGCAGAGAGCGCTGGTCAGGGGACTGACTGGCGTGGGCCTGTCACTCAGAAGCACAAACAGAGTTTCCTCTGCTAGTAGGACTTCTACCAACCCTGTATTGTTTGTCAGAAAGCTAACTGCTTTAAGGAAAGTAGCCATGATTTTTTTGTGTGGAGGCTTTGTTTTGTTTTGTCAAGGTAAAGTAGATAAGAGTCGTTGCCAATACATTTTTGAAATTTCATTCATTAAAGGTTTTTCATGTCACTTCTCTTGCTCCTTTACAGCCGTTGATTTCAAAGTTGAACATATTTTAAAAGCTATAAAAAGGTGGGACTAAGGGGAACCCTGAGTGCAGATCTGGGAGAACAATATTTCTCCCTGTGTTTTCCCAAAGTAGCAGGCGAGAGGAGCAGAATCCTGTAAACAATGGAATAGTTATTAAATGAGATAAATAAAATCTGCTGGAGGAAGTACTTCTGTTGTTGGTATCCCTTTAATTCACTGTATTTCTTATCAAAATAGTCATACTTCAAATGTGTGGTGTTAGTTAACCCTATTCAAGTCACTGTGAAGAATTGTGAGTTTCTTGAAATGTGAAGAGGTCATCTCATTTTTCTCTGAATTCTCCACCCTAAGCAGAATGACTGACACACCGCAGGCTTTCCAAAGAGTGGCTGCTGATTGCATTACTGAATGAATGAATGAATGATTTCTCTGATCGTAAATTTATCAGGATTAAAATGAACTTAGAGTAGAGATTGCTGATGTAAAGAACCAAATCCTGGTATGTAGCTCTAATGTGAATTGCTCAACAATCTTACAAACACCTTGCTATTCCCAGCTACTACCGACAGGCAATCATTCTTATCCACTTATTTCTAAAAATCATTGTAACTTGGATTAACTAACCCAGATCAACCCTATCTCTATGTAAAGGCTTGGCAATATCCATTTAGGTCTATTGGCAAATAAATCCAAATTTCCAGGGCTTTTGCCAAGTTGGGAAAATATTTGATTATAATGATAGTCTTAGTCTCCAGATAATATTTAGAATTTGGGTGATGATACACTGATACACAGCATTTCTAAGCTCAAAAGTAGCTTCACTCCCCTGATTGCTAATTAGGGTCAAGGTCTTCTGTTTCATAAGCCGAATTTCTCATTGTGGCTATTATGATTGATAACAGGATGTGACTTAAGCTTATATGTTTAAACAAACACAGGAACAAAGAGACACACCTAAGTAAGCACAGGGAGATCATTCCACAAAGGCACCTGGGAAGTTCCCTGACCCGCTCAGAATGGATTTGTGATTAGTGATATGATCATTTGACCCCCTGTCTAACCTAGTGATGTGCACTTTTAATCTCCCCTCATCTGGTTCTGAATTACACTACTTCTACAAAATGATTAAATTTTTGATCCATTTAATCAATATAGTATTTTTTTTAGTTTAATTTACAAAATACGTACACACATTTTTTTCAGGCACAAACTCAATAAAATTTCTACCGTTATTGCCATGGCACCAGAAATAATGCTATGAACCCAGAGAAGAAGTGAAAGTGTCCAACGTGCCATGAAATGGTAGCACACTCTTTCCCACATTTCCCATTGAAAAAAAAGTTTGGAATGGTACTTTTAACTCCCTTTTATGTTATCAATAAGATTGTTTTTTAAACTTATAAATTAAGCACCTTCTCACAAAGGAAACTATACCTAGTATTTCTTATGATGGACACGTAATTTTATGCATGTTAACACCCAAGAATTTTAAAAGGGGGGAGGGGAGATATTTCATCGTACTCTGAGAACTGGATGGATGAGGATGACACAAAAAAGGGTTTGTTTTCAGATTAGCAAATCATGTAGGAGAGGGGGATTAAAGAGGGACAGGGGGGCTTCCCTGGTGGCGCAGTGGTTGGGAGTCCGCCTGCCAATGCAGGGAACGCAGTGTTCGTGCCGCGGTCTGGGAGGATCCCACATGCCGCGGAGCGGCTGGGCCCGTGAGCCATGGCCACTGAGTCTGCGCGTCCAGAGCCTGTGCTCCGCAACGGGAGAGGCCACAACAGTGAGAGGCCCGCGTACCGCAAAAAAAAAAAAAATAATAATAAATAAATAAAGAGGGACAGGGGGCTAGAGAGAACACTCCAGCTGAGATTACACCAAGTACTCTTTTCTGTGTTTGGATTTTTCTGCTCAGTGTCATAACAACATGTATGTGATCTTTGTGTTAAGCCAAGGTAAAATGACCAATCGCCACCTTTCTGGATAGCAAAAAGCATTCATAGAATGACGGCACCAAGGAGTTCTTTCTGCCATTGATTTCCTAGCTGTTACTGAGCTGTAGACCAAAAGCAGGCGGGCTAGAAATAGAGATATTAGCTTCACTTGATTCCTCCAAAAATTAGAATCTCCTCAATGGTATTCAGAGGCTGAGCTATGGCCCTGCTATGCTGTCTAATTGTATAGCTATTTGAGGTTTCACAAGCTGGCTCTGAAGGACCAGCTTGAATGCCTCCAGGGGCAGATTTTCAGCATGCCAGTAGATTACCTGGTGTCAGGAATTTGCCGTGGCTAAGCAGAGCCAAAAGGCATGCTCCATTCATAGCTCTTTAAACAATTCAACTTAAACACTAAATGATGCCTACTATGACTGCGAATGACATTACCCTCATCAGAACTGTGGTATGCAAATACATTTTGAAGAATACTCACAGGTAACATAATAGAAGTCTGACTCCACTCTGCAAATAGTACATTGACAGGACTTCACTCAGCTAGTTTGAAAGCAGATTCTCCCATCAGTCTCATGATCAAGAATATACACTAAGCATCTATAAGCCTAATTAAGTGCTTATTGGCTATGAAAATGTTAATGATAAATAACTCATATTCTGATAAAAATATTAATTAAACTTGCCTTAAAATTGTGTCTTGGGGACTTCCCTGGCAGTCCAGTGGTTAAGACTCTGCACTTCCAATGCAGGGACGTGGGTTCGATTGCCGGTCAGGGAACTAAGATCCCACATGCCACGTAGCTTGGCCAAAAAGGAAAAAAAAAAAAGAAAAAATTTTCTCAATCCTTTCATTATCTGATGAATACTCACTCCAAATGTGGCTATTCAATAAAATTAGCCAAGTAGCCCTAAGGACTAAGGATTCCTGATTATTAGGAAACACAGAAATCTTTACAAATATAAAAAGAAGTTGCAAAGGAAGGCATCAAAAGAATCTCTTTATTGTCCATATCGCATGATCAGTCTTAGCAGTAGACTGTATACTGAAAGGGAGAGACAAGGAATCAGCAATCTTTGTCAAATTCTTTCTCATTTGTTTTCAGTTTTAAAATATCTTCAAAATAACTGACTTGAACTTCAAATTCATTGCTCTCCCGACACTGTTAAAAATACCTTTTCATATCACTTCCTCATTTGCTTTGTCACCTTTTTTAAAAGAAAAAGTTGAAGATTAAAATTTTATATACTTTTATTACCAAGTTTCCAATATATTGGCATCTTATAAAACCTATCACTGGGGTCCCACCCGTAGTTTTTCTAGTTCCAGATCAGTTCAGCTATTGTTTCAGAGGAAAGACCAGTTAGGGTGGTCTGTGTTCCCATTACAGGTTCTTTCCCATGCTGAATTTGGATGGTGTTTATGGCATACACCAAGATAGTGTTGAAGTGATCTTGAGGGTTTCATAGGCCACTGACCTCTTGCCCCATTCTCATGAATACCTCATGAAATTATCTCAGATTCTTTTCCATTGGAAAGCAAAATTTATTATAATACTTTATAGGTGTTGACTTTTCCCAATTGCTACTCCCTTCAGTACATTTACCCTCAGAATTCTTACCTATTTTATAAAATAAAAAAGTTTCTTACTTCAATAAAGGTGTAAATACTTTGTGGATTGGGCTCTTTTATGAGGTTATTTAAAGTCTGAGCTAAATCAAGTCATCGGCCCCCAGCACTGCCAGGAGGAGGCAGCCAAGTAATATACTACTTGCTGGCAGCACTCATTTATTTTTAGGAAATTTTCTTTCCATTTCTTTCTCACCCTATTCACTTTAATTCACCAGGCTATATCATATTGTCCTTATTTTGAAGGATATCTGTTCGTAAGATAACTATTTTGAATCCAATTGGAAATAAGTGAAACTGTATATTATTGTATGCTCCTATACAGATAGATAAAAATATTTCAAATATACAGTAGTAAGTAAATAAAAATTGTTGATAAAATTGGAAACAACCAAACAAACGTGAGTTTCCCAAAGGCAGGAGGTTGTGACTCTTACTTATTTTATTTTCAGCTCCTAGCTCAGAGCTTCACACCGAGTCATCATCATTAAATGTAATTTGTTGAATGAATGTTCTCCCACTAGATATCAGAACGGTCTATAATACTTTTCTCCTACTCCAGTCCTGGGTAGTATTGTATCCTCTTCAGATACAGATTAAGGGTGGGAGAATTATCACTGTAGTTAAGTGGTTCTCTCCCATCATATTGGCAAGTTTCTAATCTTTGTACTGACTGAACACATAATCTGATTTAAGACTTCCTTTTTCTTGAATTGTACTCGTTTTTCCTTTTGTAGAGAACAGAGGTAATAAAGTTAGCGTCAGGAGTTTGAATCCTTGCTAAGCCTCTTACTGGATGGGCGAAGCACAATTAGTTACCTCAAGGACTCTGGCACATCAACAGTACCACTGCAGGAACCAGAAGGACCAGGCTAAGGTGGTCCTGCCAAGGGAAGGGACAGTATTTGGGAGAAGTAGCAGCAACTCCCAGGAAAGACAAATTGGTGAGCCACGTATCAGCCCTGTCAGCTGTGGTAAGGCGCCTTCATACAGCTTCTCTGGGGCCAGACTCCTCAGCATAGTACACTAAGGCATTGGTCATCAACTTGGGCTGCAGATAAAAATTATCTTGGGAGCTCTTAAGAAATATTCATGCCTGTGACCTCACTCTAGCACAATTAGCTCAAATATCCCCAGCATGGGTCTATTTTTTCACGTTCTCCATGACTCTAATGTTCAGCTGGGGTTGAGAACCAGACACCTAAGGATGTCAGAGCAGAAAAAGAGAAATGATACTGGGTCCATTTCCAATGAGACTTCTTTGTGAGCATGTGTGGAATGATCCTTCCTGGGATACCCAGAACTGCGAGTTAGGCAGTGTGCCCTGGGAAAGAGAAAATGGCAAAGGTGCTGCAAACCCTGCAATAGCAAGTTACCAAAATATGAAGCATTCTTTTTTTAAACACAATTTTTCATATGGGTTACAAGTGTCATAGTTTAAAACTTTAACTCATGGGGAATGATGAGAAAATGTACATTATTTCTCTAATGTAGAAGTAAACTGGTAAACCTCTTGAGCCTGCAATTGCTAGATTGAAAAAAAAAATGCTCCTCTCAAGACTTTTTTTTAAAATAAATTTATTTATTTTATTTATTTATTTTTGACTGCGTTGGGTCTTCGTTGCTGTGCACGGGCTTTCTCTAGTTGCGGCGAGTGGGTGCTACTCTTCGTCACGGTGCGCGGGCTTCTCATTGCGGTGGCTTTTCTTGTTGCGGAGCATGGGCTCTAGGCACGCGGACTTCAGTAGTTGTGACACGCAGACTCAGTAGTTTTGGCTCACAGGCTCTAGGGTGCAGACCCAGTAGTTCTGGCACACAGGCTTAGTTGCTCCGTGGCATGTGGGATCTTCCCGGACCAGGGCTTTAACCCGTGTCCCCTGCATTGGCAGGCGGATTCTTAACCACCGCCTCCTCTCAAGTTTAATATTGGGTTGGTCAAAAAAGTTCATTCAGGTTTTTCTGTAAGATGGCACAGAAAAACCCGAACGAAATTTTGGGCCAACCTAATACTTAGGAATTTCCAAAAATGCGAACAGTCCCTTAGTTTGGATAAAAAGCCTCCGTAAAAGGCTGTATCCTGTATCCCTTGATGTCTTCCCTAAGGTGAGGATCAGGTGGATGGAATGTTTTCCTACTATCTTCCCTGCTGGCATGCAGTTCTGAAATCTCTGATGAGCTTGTGATCCATTCTTTTATTCATGGCCATCTTGGCACTGAGACGCTTCCCGTCAGTTCACCGGGGTACAGATCTTAAGTCACCATGTCCCTCATGAGGCTCCCCTGACTTATTGGTCCCCTCCGCTAATCACCAACTAGCTTGTCTGGCATGCCTGCTCTTCCCTCTTCCTAATTGGACCCTCCTTATGTTGGCATGGCCCTCCCCCTTCCAGAGTCCCATGTGTCCTTCCCCCTCTGGGTTCTAGGTATCACAACACCATTCCAGTACCATAGGACCAAAGTAGAGAGAAAGCAAATCAGAACAAATATTTGATTGCTTTCTCTCTTCTCTTTTACAAACTCACCCAGAGCTTTCTTATTTGTCCTATATCACCCCTCGATAGAAGATCAGTAATAGATTTTTTTTCTATGCTGGAGAACACAAATCTTCATTGGGTTGCAAAAAGATGAGAAAAATGAACTTATAAAATTCACTCTACAACAACCTGATTTCAAAGCTTTCATATTGCTATGTGATATCTTAAATGTGAGAAGCTAGGTAGTTTTTCTTTCTTTTGCATTGTCTCAAACAAATCTAAAACACTAGAGATTATAACAAGTCTCAAACACTATATTTTATTCAGTTCAAATGGCTCCCAGGAGGCAAGTTCCCTCTATTTGAGAAAATAAAGGAAGTTGTGACTCAGGAGCTGACTAAAGGAACTGGTGGGATATAGAATACTTGTCCCCTGAGTCACCAGTTCAAATGTGACCCCAAATTGCTAACATCTGAGTGTCACTTGCTAGTCTCAGCATGATCACTGAGGAAGAGAAGCCACATCATATGCATACCACAATTGCCTGCTGTTTCCAATAGAGAAGCAAGGTTACAATGAACCCCCAGAAGTTACCTTTTCCTCCTCCTGTACCTCCCCAGCATTGTCCTAATATAAACTAATGTCTGAGATTTATTTTCCAAAAGAATCATGCAATTCTCAATGTATTTTTTTATCCTAAATGAGTTTCAATTAAACACACAAAACATGGTATTTTTGTTTCATCAAATGTCATTGGCCAGAGAAGATAGTGCAATGAGTACACTAATTGCCCTAATATCATACATACGAGTAATAATAATAATCATTAACATTGACTGAGCATCCGTGATGTGTTAGAGATTGTGCTAGCATCTTACACAGATTCCAGAATTTAAACTTCAAAACAACACTGAAAAGTAACTATTATGATCTTCATTTTATAAATGAGGAAACTGAGATGCAGGTAACTTAGGTATCTTACCCAAGAAAATAGCTAGTCAGGTGCAGACTTGAGATTTTTATCCCTGCTCTTCTGGCTCCAAAGCCATGCTACTTCTCTTATGTGCATGTATTTCCCACATCTTGCTTCCAGTGGCTGTTTCTTGGTCAGTTACTTTCTGTGCATTTTAGATGTGTCATTTTGCCTAAGGAAGCTCAGTAGGCTGACCCTTGGAGTATACTACCAATTAACGACACTAAGATTGTCAAATCTAGTTATATTTTAGACTAATGTAAAAACGTGAAGACTTAAATCTCCTTAAAGGTAGTCTTTATCCAAGTTTTCCAAGAGGCTTTTCCACTTTTACTAGTCATTTCAAACTAAATAATTCACAGATAGATAGAAGTATAATTTTATTAAAGTAAGAAATTAGGCAAAAGAAAACTTGACCCATATGCTCAGATGACCCATAAAGAAATTAAAATTAAAAGCAAATCTCATGATATTTAATTTTGAGTTAGAAGACGGTTTAACTTTCTCTTCATTCAAATGTTCTTATGCTTTTCTTTGCATGACTATGGAAATAAATCGTTTTTTAAAATATTAACTATACGTTTTCTCAGTAAGAGAATAGTTATTTCATTTAAAGCAAAATTCACTGGAAGTAACCTTCATGTAACAATTTTAGGAGTTCTTGGGGGAGCTAATGTTCTATAAAGTCAGTTTCAATTGGCTAGATCAAGAAAATATTTGTCGCTATGGCAATCAGAGCCTTAAGGCGGAAATAATAGATGGATTCGGGAGTTAAGTTCTCTTTGTATTCCTAAGTATTTTTCTCATGTAGCCATTTTTCTTTGGAGCCATGGAACTCCTGTTTGTGCCCATGGCACAATTTAAAAGATAATGGACCAGCACCTCAGCTGGTGTTATACTGGTTGATTCCAAGGCTTTAATTCTAGAACCAATAGCCTGAGAAGTGACCATTGCAAAGAAAAATCTTAGTCAATGGACCTCATCGGACAAATGAATATTGTATGTCTCTGTGTTCTGAGTGCTCATGCACTTGAGGCCAAAGACAAAGCCATTTGGATTAAATGCAAAGTCTGGTGAAAGGCTCCCCCATGTAATTCAAACGTGGCTTAACAACATTTGGTGGTGCATGGTAACTGCAATAGCACTACTGAACTAGAGAAATCAGCACAAACAACATGGCAAATATGTATTTAGACCCATAGCAACCACCACCACCAAAAGAATAGCACCAGGTTTATGAGGCATGGGCCATTAAACTTAATAAGTAATAAACTATGATTAAATTACAAACATATTTTTATTATGCCACAGTGGTGAGGAGCCATGCTTATTAGGTTTAGTTGCAGGAGCCAATATGCACCTATAAACATGCAGTGGGAAGAGCGAATCTCCCTGTGAAGGGCCAACCATGGGTTCAGGAACCTGAAGCAGCCTTGCTGGCAGTGCCAGGAAGAAACTGTAGGGTCAGCCTTGTTTCACCTCTCAGAACTCTCTGACCACAGTTTCTAAAAGCAATCCAATTTCCCTCTTATTTGACTGCAGGTAGGAAATCACTTTGCTTTACAAATCCCCAAAAGGAAACTATCTGATAGAATCTAAGAGACTGATTCATCTTCCTAAGATGTTTGGGCAAAAATACCGAGTAACATTTTTAGACTGGAAAAGTTTAAAGGAACATTCCTGCACACTTTAGCACTTAGAGAGCAATGGATTTCATTTGCTGGATTAAGTCTGAAATCATAGTTTGAAAGCTGGTGTCCTGTAGTCTGGATCTAACTAACAGACAGGCATAGTATTTTTAAAAAATTGTATTGGCTACAACAAAAGCTCTAAGTGAGGCAGAAGATAGATGCGTCCCCAGGGCAAACAGTTGGAATTTGTTCTCTGTGGACCAATACTCCGAGACGATAATAACGGGACAATTGAGAGAGGAGTCTGGGCCCTGCACAGATAGAAGATAAAAGACCACATATTCCTCATTCTTGAAGTCAGGAGACCTCCCTGACTACACATACGCAGAAAGGCTCCCTGGAAGTCAAAAGGGGAGTCATGCTAAGTGGCTAAGTCTACCCATAAGCCTCTTTGGTAGAATCCGTCTAGGCTAAGAGATGCATGCATACATGGGAAGATCCTGAGATATACCAAATATGGACTTTGAACCAGGCAAATCAAAATGATTGGCCAAAGGCTGGGTAATATGTGAAACCCAGAAGAAATACCCCAAGGGCGCGACTCTCTCTCTGAGCCCGCCGTGTGTCTATCCACATGTACGGTACTCTATATTTCTCCTAATAAATACTTTACTTGTTTCACTATTTTCCGTCTTGTGGGAATTCCTTTTCTGCAATGCTGTAGAGCCAGGGCCTTGTCACTGACCACTGGCCTAGTGACTAGGATTCAGTACTCTCACTGCCGTGACCCGACCTCAATCTCTGGAAGGGAACCGAAACCCTGCTTCAAGCTGCTGCAGGCTGAGGCCACCCGAAATCATAAGTACACAATCTTAATCTGACAGCAATCTTTTAGAACTGGGTACTGGTTGAACGGCCACTATTGACTATGTGGGATCCACCTGTTCCACGAAGTGCCTTCCTGGTTCCTTCTTTCATATATGCTCTCTGCCTGGATACATGGGAGTTGTTAACCTCTGAATAAATAGATGGCCCACAGAAGAAAATCTCTTTCTATTATTTAATGGCTTTTCCTACCCCATGGACTCAGAGTTTTACTGGCAAATCCTGCCAGCACACAGCCCATCCCCTCTCCTACACCTCACCTCCTTGAAAAACTAAAATCTCCTTTAAACAAGGAAATAGTAGCCTAAAATTATCCTTGGAAAAATGTAAGACATAAAGAAAATAGATAAACTATGAAGATATACATCACTTGAATCTCAGGGTGTAAAGTTAATTTTTAATTCAACTGCTCTTGCCAATAAACCAGCACAAAAATTATTACAACCACATCTGTAATAGATGGTGAGTCAGCTTCTTCTCAGTGCCAAGGAGTTCTACTCACAGAAAAGAATTGGTTCTAGTATTGAAAATATTTATGTTAAAATAATATTTCTTAAACAAAGTATATTTACAAACTGTATTTACAAAGTGTATTAAGCAAACTCAGTATAAGAAACAAATTTGGTATTAGCCTAGAATGATATGACTTTCTGGCACTGGATTGAATATCGTGATATACTGATTACAGAACCTTTTTGATAAAAATGAGTTGTGAGTGTGAAATGAACTTTTACTGCATATTAAGCATTTGCCTGAGTGCTTTTCCTTACATGTTCTTTTATCTTATCTTCACATCTATTCTACAAGTAAGTGTTTAACCTATTTTTAATGAAAGAACTGGAGATCCAAAGAAGCCAAAAAACTTGTCCCAGGCCACACAACTAGCACAAAGCATGGCACATTCACCGAGCTGAGAAGTAATTTTTTTTTAATATCCTTATGGAAGTCAAATTGCTTTACATTGTTTTGTTAGTTTCTGCTGTATAACAAAGTGAATCGGCTGTACGTATACATATATCCCAATATCCCCTCCCTCTTGCGTCTCCCTCCCACCCTCTCTATCCCACCCCTCTAGGTGGTCACAAAGCACTGAGCCGATCTCCCTGTGCTATGCAGTTGCTTCCCACTAGCTAGCTATTTTACATTTGGTCGTGTATATATGTCCATGCCACTCTCTCACTTTGTCCCAGCTTACCCTTCCCCCCCCCCATGTCCACTCTCTATGTCTGTGTCTTCATTCCTCTCCTGCCCCTAGGTTCTTGAGAACCATTATAATTTTTTTTAGATTCCATATATATGTGTCAGCATACTGTATTTTTTTTTTTTGTCTTTCTGACTTACTTCACTCTGTATGACAGACTCTAGGTCCATCCACCTCACCACAAATAACTCAATTCCATTTCTGAGTAATATTCCATTGTATATATGTGCCACATCTGTTTTCTTTGTGACGTCTTTGTCTGGTTTTGGTACCAAGGTAATGGTGGCCTTGTAGAATGAGTTTGGGAGTGTTCCTCCCTCTGCTATATTTTGGAAGAGTTTGAGAAGGATAGGTGTTAGCTCTTCTCTAGATGTTTGATAGAATTCGCCTATGAAGCCATCTGGTCCTGGGCTTTTGTTTGTTGGAAGATTTTTAATTACAGTTTCAATTTCAATGCTTGTGATTGGTTTGTTCATATTTTCTCTTTCTTCCTGGTTCAGTCTTGGAAGGTTGTGCTTTTTAGGAATTTGTCCATTTATTCCAGGTTGTCCAATATATTGGCATATAGTTGCTTATAGTAATCTCTCACAATACTTTGTATTTCTGCAGTATCAGTTGTTACTTCTCCTTTTTCATTTCTAATTCTGTTGATTTGAGTCTTCTCCCTTTTTTTCCTGATGAGTCTGGCTTATGGTTTATCAATTTTGTTTACCTTCTCAAAGAACCAGCTTTTAGTTTCACTGATATTTGCTATCATTTCTTTCATTTCTTTTTCATACATTTCTGATCTGATCTTTATGATTTCTTTCCTTCTGCTAACTTTGGGGTTTTTTTGTTCTTCTTTCTCTAATTGCTTTAGGTGTAAGGTTAGGTTGTTTATCTGAGATATTCCTATTTTCTTGAGGTAGGATTGTATTGCTATAAACTCTCCTCTTAGAACTGCTTTTGCTGAATCGTATAGGTTTTGGGCCATTGTGTTTTCATTGTCATCTGTTTCTAGGTATTTTTGATTTCCTCTTTGATTTCTTCAATGATCTCTTGGTTATTTAGTAGGGTATTGTTTAGCCTCCATGTGTTTGTAATTTTTACTTTTTTTCCCTGTAATTGATATCTAATCTCATAGTGCTGTGGTTGGAAAAGATATGTTATATGATTCCAATTTTCTTAAATTTATGGAGGCTTGATTTGTGACCCCAGATATGAGTTATCCTGGAGAATGTTCCATGAGCACCTGAGAAGAAAGTGTATTCTGTTGTTTTTGGATGCAATTGTCCTATAAATATAAATTAAATCCATCTTGTTTAATATGTCATTTAAAGTTTGTGTTTCCTTATTTATTTTCATTTTGGTTGATCTGTCCATTGGTGAAAGTGGGGTGTTAAAGTCCCCTACTATGATTGTGTTACTGTCAGTTTCCCATTTTATGGCTGTTAGCATTTTCCTTATGTATTGAGGTGCTCCTATATTGGGTGCACAAATATTTACAATTGTTATATCTTCTTCTTGGATGGATCCCTTGATCGTTATGTAGTGTCCTTCTTTGTCTCTTATAATAGTCTTTATTTTAAAGTGTAATTCTTTTCTAATATGAGAATTGCTACTCCAGCTTTTGATTTCCATTTGCATGGAATATCTTTTTCCATATCCTCACTTTCAATCTGTATGTGTCCTGATGTCTGAATTGGTCTCTTGTAGACAGTATATATACGGGTCTTGTTTTTGTATCCATTCAACCATTCTATGTCTTTTGGTTGGAGCATTTAATCCATTTACATTTAAGGTAGTTATCGATATGTATGTTCCTATTACCATTTTCTTAATTGTTTTAGGGGTGTTATTGTAGGTCTTTTCCTTCTCTTTTGTTACCTGTCCAGAGAAGTTCCTTTAGCATTTGTTGTAAAGCTGGTTTGGTGGTGCTGAATTCTCTTAGCTTTTGATTGTCTGTAAAGGTTTTAATTTCTCCATCAAATCTGAATGAGATCCTTGCTGGGTAATCTTGGTTGTAGGTTTTTCCCTTTCGTCACTTTAGATAAGTCCTGCCACTCCCTTCTGGCTTGCAGAGTTTCTGGTGAAAGAACAGCTGTTAAACTTATGGGGAGTCCCTTGTATGTTATTTGTTGCTTTTCCCTTGCTGCTTTTAATATTTTCTCTTTGTATTTAATTTTTGATAGTTTGTTTAATATGTGTCTCAGAGTGTTTCTCCTTGGATTTATCCTGTATGGGACTCTCTGAACTTCCTAGACTTGATTGACTATTTCCTTTCCCATATTAGGGAAATTTTCAACTATAATCTCTTCAAATATTTTCTCAATCCTTTTCTTTTTCTCTTCTTCCTCTGGGACCCCTATTATTTGAATGTTGGTGTGTTTAATGTTGTCCCAGAAGTCTCTGAGACTGTCCTCAATTCTCTTCAGTCTTTTTTCTTTATTCTGCTCTGCAGTAGTTATTTCCACTATTTTATCTTCCAGGTCACTTATCCGTTCTTCTGCCTCAGTTATTCTGCTATTGATTCCTTCTAGAGAATTTTTAATTTCATTTATCCTGTTGCTCATCACTGTTTGCTTGCTCTTTAGTTCTCCTAGGTCCTTGTTAAACATTTTTTTTATTTTCTCCATTCTATTTTAAGATTTTGAATCATCTTTACTATCATTACTCTGCATTCTTTTTCAGGTAGACTGCCTATTTCCTCTTCATTTGTTTGGTCTGGTGGGTTTTTACCTTGCTCCTTCATCTGCTGTGTATTTCTCTGTCTTCTCATTTTGCTTAACTTACTGTGTTTGGGGTCTCCTTTTCACAGGCTGCAGGTTCATAATTCCCATTGTTTTTGGTGTCTGCTCGCAGTGGGTAAGGTTGGTTCAGTGGGTTTTGTAGGCTTCCTGGTGGAGGGGACTGGTGCTTGTGTTCTGGTGGATAAAGCTGGATCTTGTCTTTCTAGTTGGCAGGATCGAGTCCAGTGGTGTGTTTTGGGGTGTCTGTGAACTTATTATGATTTTAGTCAATCTCTCTGTTAATGGGTGGGGTTGTGTTCCTGTCTTGCTAATTGTTTGGTATGGGGTGTCCAGCACTGGAGCTTGCTGGTCGTTGAGTAGAGCTGGGTCTTAGTGTTGAGATGGAGATCTCTGTGAGAGCTCTCGCCAATTGATATTACGTGGGGTCTGAGGTCTCTGGTGGTCCAGTGTCCTGAACTCAGCTCTCTCACCTCTGAAGCTCAGGCCTGACACTGGCCAGAGCACTAAGACCCTGTCAGTCACATGGCTCAGAAGAAAAGGGAGAAAAAAAAAAGAAAGAAAAATAAATCTAGAAAATAAAATAAAATAACATTATTAAAATTAAAAATATATTACTAAAAATAAAAACTAACAAAAGAAAAGAAGGGAGCAACCAAACCAATAAATAAATCCACCAATGATAACAAGCACTACAAACTTAACTAAGATAAACTTATAAATCAGAAACTAGTCAGTCACATACAGCAAACCCCAAGTCTACAGTTGCCCCCAAAGTACACCGCCTCAATTTTAGGATGATTCGTTGTCTATTCAGGTATTCCACAGATGCAGGGTACATCAAGTTTATTGTGGAGATTTAATCCACTGTGCCTGAGGCTGCTGGGAGAGATTTCCCTGTCTCTTCTTTGTTCGCACAGCTCCTGGGGTTCCTCTTTGGATTTGACCCTGCCTCTATGTTAGGTCGTCAGAGGGCATCTGTTCCCGCCCAGACAGGACAGGGTTAAAGTAGCAGCTGATTAGGTGGCTCTGGCTCACTCAGGCTAGGGGGGAGGTAGGGGTAGAAAATGCAGGGCAAGCCTGAGGTGGCAGAGTCCGGTGTGACGTTGCAACAGCCTGCGGCACACCGTGTGTTCTCCCAGAGAAGCTGTCCCTGGATCACAGGACCCTGGCAGTGGTGGGCTGCACAGGCTCCCGGGAGGAGAGGTGTGGATAGTGACCTGTGCTCGCACACAGGCTTCTTGGTGGTGTCAGCAGCCGCCTTAGCATTTCATGCCCGTCTCTCATGTCCACACTGATAGCCGTGGCTCGCGTCCATCTCTGGAGCTTGTTTAGGCGGCGCTCTGAATCTCCTCTCCTCACACACCCCGAAACAATGGTCTCTTGCCTCTTAGGCAGGTCCTGACTTTTTCGCGGACTCCCTGCCCACTAGCTGTGGTGCACTAATTCCCTTCAGGCTGTGTTCACTCAGCCAACCCCAGTCCTCGCCCTGCGCTCCGACCGAAGCCCGAGTCTCAGCTCCCGGCCCCCGCCCGCCACCTCGGGTGAGCAGAGAAGCCTCTCGGGCTGGTGAGTGCTGGTCGGCACCGATACTCTGTGAAGGAATGTCTCTGCTTTACCCTCTGCACCCCTATTGCTGTGCTCTCCTCCATGGCTCTGAAGCTTCACCCACACCTACCCACCAACTCCACCAGTGAAGAGTCTTCTTGGTGTGTGGAAACTTTTCCTCCTTCACAGCTCTCTCCCAGAGGTGCAGGTCCTGTCCCTGTTCTTTTGTCTCTGTCTTTTCTTTTTTCTTTTGCCCTACCCAGGTACGTGGGGAGTTTCTTGCCTTTTGGGAGGTCTGAGGTCTTCTGCCAGCGTTCAGTAGGTGTCCTGTAGGAATTGTTCCACATGTTGTATTTTTGATGTATTTGTGGGGAGGAAGGTGATCTCCATGTGTTATTCCTCTGCCATCTTGAAGGTCCATCCTCCTAAGTGATTTTGAATGGTTTAAGCAACAGAACCTGAACCTGTCACTGAGCATTCTCACACTATACCATAACTTTCTGATTTTGGCAGAAGGGAGGAGTGCTAAGGTGTTGGACATTAGAAGTCATAATACTATGATCCACTTTTCATAGTAATATGATCCATCTTAATTGCTGGCCTGTGGGCAGGATTTTGATCTTAGTGAGACAAATTTGGTGATAAATGATACTCAGACCTCTTATGTTTGATTGCCTTTTGTTAACTCAGCATTGTTTCTGTCCCCCAAAGCCACACTTCCCGGAGCTCCTATCCCATATTGCTCTAAGTCAGAGTTTGTCAATGAAAGGAATACAAGTAGATGGAAGATGAAAGTGAGGAGAGGTCATTATTTTTAGGAGTTATGGCATGTCACACGGTTGAAATGAGGTCATAGAGACTTTCCAGGTTACTGGGGGTACCCATGAGGCTATACAGACTCAGATGTTTAGTGCGAGCCTTTGTAGAATCTTTCGAGAATTTCAGCAGTTTCCCCATGAAACTTTTGAGAACTACTCAGTTTGAGTCTTCAAAGGCGGTCTGCAGTGACCATTTCTCCAATCTTCAGCTGCAGCCTTCGTGACCTTTAGTCATGCAGCTCTTTCCCACATACCTGCATTTCCTTATTTCTGTATCACCCCTTTCATTCCCATAAGACATGGAATGGTTTTGTTTTCCTGTGTGAAGCTTAACTGACACACCATCCCTGTTCTTGATCTTTGACCACCCCAGGACACAGGATCAACTTTGTAAAACTTGGAGCCACCAGGGAATGAGCCCACTAAGGCAGACACTATTGGCTGTGCTCCAAAATCAGTTCTATTCTTCTTCCTTTGTAAAAGCAGCTCCTTGTAGCTAAGAAGACCCACGTGAGTGATTTCAAGTCAACGGGATGTAGTAAGTGGAAGTGATGTAATTTCAGAAAATGTCCATAAAGGAAAGGGCTGTTCCCTTCTTCATACTTCCTCCTTTCTGCTGGCTGGAAAACAATAGTTTGAGTTCCAGCAACCGTTTCGAACCATCATGGAATTTGGGTTATTGAAGAGTCACACAATACAACAGAAAGTTGAAAAGAGACTGGGCCCCTAATATTGTGAGCAAGCCTGCAAGAACTAGATAGCCAAATCTAGACACTTATATATGAGGGAATGAAACTTCTATTTGATTTAAGTCACTGATATTTGGATATTTCTGTCACTTCTGGTTATAACAAGGACTGATACATCAACCTTACCAGATATTTTCAGACTGTTAGGTTGGAGGAAGGGAGAGAAAACTCAGTGGACCCTTCAGGGGAGGAGCCTACAACTGCCAGGACAAGAGTAAGAGAGGGTGTGAGCAAGACTCATCAGATGTGTCTTACCCACCTGAAGACAAAAAGATATCTTAACAACTGGTTATTCTGGTTAAGAAAGAAGCTGAAGTAATCTTGAAATGCAAAGAGCAGAAAGGGAATTACTGGGACTTGATCTTCTTTTAAAACTGCTATTTTACTCCAACGTATGTTTATTTATAATTTATAATTTGTCTATGTCCCACTTTTCCAGAAAGATAATTTTATTTTATTAAAATTATTTTTATTTTATTTTTCCAGAAAAATAATTTTTAACAGCTTAGTCACATATATACAAGATTACAAAAATAATAAATGAGGCCATTAGAAAAAAAATGTTATGAAGAAATAATATGCAAAATGCCTAACGTGAGATGTGGTCTGTTTTGTTCAACACCGTATTTCCAGAACCTAAAATGTTGCTAAGTAAATATTTGGTTAAAAATATGCACATTCTGAATAGACATTTATTGGTTTTGCCTGTCCAACTTCTTTACATCCCTTCTTTTCCTATAACAAGCACTTTGTTTGTCTTTTGTAGTTTAGGCAGTGTTGACCATACCACTGGCTCCGGAAGGCTCCTCACATAATCTGACAATGAGAGCCTCACCTGGAACTTTCGGGAGAGATATGCAGAAAGAGGTACTCTTCCCACTCTCCACCACCATTGGAGTTGTTGACCTGGTGGAAAATAAGCCTACCCTGGGTCACTCTTTTTTGGATCTGAGTGTGATCCTGTTTGAAGCTAATTTAATACCTGGACTTTTCAGTTTTCTGACCCAGTCATTTTTAACTGGGACCTCAAAGGACATTTAGCACTTAGAACCAAGAGTCCTGACTACTACAGAGTGGATGAAAATTTGATTCTTAACTTCTTAGCAGTTAGTGTAAACAGCAAACTAGCATGAGCTAGTTCCTCAGGAGGTGCATAGCTATGCTAAGCAGCAGTACTTAAGATGAATGTCACCGACATATCCTTAGAAGGGAAATAGAAACCTTCTTTTTGTAATTATATCCTGACCTTCTTAGAAGCAACTAACACTAATAATAGTCTGTAAATAAATATCATATATTGCCAGTCATCAAGACTGTATTTAAATATGTTTGCATGGTCACTGCTCATTGTTGTGGAGTTTGTGCAATACACAAAGGTGCACTGCCAGGAAGACCCTCTTTCCAATTTGTCAGCTTAGAAGTACGTTTTCTAATTTGCATAAAGACATTTTACAAGCTCACGCAACTCTACATGTTCACATGTGTAATTTCAAAGGAAGCAGAAAATGGTTCTGATCTGTAGTCATAATAAAGCTATCACCCTTAATTTACTTCAAAGAACCTCTTGGAATAAGGTTTGCTCCATCCAGAATGGTAAGAGTTGCCACTGCAGATATTAACAAATGAGTGTGTGTCTCAATTGTCATGTGGTAACATGTACAATATGTTGCTCAGAGCAACTGATGACTTTGGGATCTTTTTCCATAGCACTCAAAATGCAAATTTTTCTTCTGTTTTCTATTAATATAATAAATAAGAGCTTTTATGTAAGGAAGTATTTTTATGCACAAAGACTGTCAGTTTCCAAGCAGGAAAATCTTGAAGTTCTTTCCCTTGATATGTCATAAAATTGATATAACTTTAGAAGATGGAAAGATCACTAGGTCAAATAAAGCATGTTGGGTCAGATTAGGTCTGAGTCAGGCAATCTATTTGATGGTTGGAGATAAAATAAATGTCAAAGAATTTTGCCAGTTTCTCAAAAAATTCTATAGATTTTAGTGAGAGAGTGGAGGCTGAAATAACATGGGAGTGCAGCTCAATAGGAAAGCTTATTTTGTACATTACTTGATACTTTTAAAGGCTAAACAATTACTAGGTAAAAGAAGCCAATCTGTAAAGGCTGCATACTGTATGATTCCAACTGCATGACATTCTGGAAAAAGCAAAATTATGGAGAAAGTAAAAGGATCATTTGTTTTCAAGGGTCAGGGGAGGGGGCATGGAGGGATGAATTTGTGGAGCACAGACTTTTAAGGCAGTGAAACTACTCTGTATAATAGTATAATGGTGGATAGATGTATTAAATATTTGTCAAAACCTATAAAATGTACAACAAAGCTTGGACCCTAATGTAAACTCTAGACTTTGGGTGATAATGTGTCAATGTAGGTTTATCAAGTGTAACAAATGTGCCACTCTGCGGGATGTTAATAACGGCAGAGCTGTGCATATGTGGAGGCCGAAGGTATATGTGAAACCTCTGGACCCTCCACCAATTTTGCTGTGAACCTAAAACTGCTCTAAAAAACAAATACTATTTTTTTAAATTAGGATTCATTTTAGGCCACCAAAATACGGCAGACATCATCTGAGCATATAGCCCATCTTTCCTTATTAGTCTTAAATCCTTAAATTAAAAAAAAATTATTTATTTATATTTTATATTACATGTATATTTATATATATATATCTACACACACACACAAACACACATGTTAATGTGGAAAAACAAGAACTGTGACAGTCTTACACCCCCCTTCCACACACACACACACACACACATATTAGCATTGAAAAACAAGAAAAGTGCCTTCCTTGAAGCAGAAGCCATGAACTATTCTGGCATGACAGGAGATAACTGGTGTCAGATCGAAAATGAATCCACAGATCCCAATCTGTGTAGTCAGCTTTTACAATAGGTAACAACAAGTGCAAAGGTGACATGTGGGAAGCAAAAGTGACTCGCGGGGTGATATCAGGATGATTTATTGGGGGATCATAGTAAGAGTAGCCAAATGAATCAGCCTATTTTGCAAAGAAACAGGTAGTGGTTTGGAACAGAAATTGTAGTTTAGGCCAAAGAAGTTTTGTGCTCTGGGTGGCTGGAAATACCCCAACATAATTTGGATCTCTCATATCCTAGAGACAGGTAACTGGTAAACTCTACCATTAGTACAACCACTCTGTTCCTAAAAATCATTAAGAGCAGGCTTTGATAACATTTACAGCAGTCAAACACAGAGCCAATAGGGAATCTCAGTTAAAAATATTGGTATACAACCAAAAATCATCAACTATTTGAAGAAGAAGAACACTTCTAAAATTAATATCTAAGTCAAAAAATAGAAGAGCTAATATTTGATGAAACAAAGTTAATAGAGCAAAGTGAAGGGGAAATTTAAATAATGATACTGAATGTAATTATAAAAATACAAGAGGATTTAGCAATAAAGAAAAAGTCAGCTAGAAATTTTGGAAATTAAAAACAAAAGTGAAATTAAAACAAACAAAACCTCACTACATGGCAGCACTGATACAATTCAAAAAGTAATCTGTGGAGCTGAAAGCTTAATCTGCTTGATTCTCCAAGAATATAGCAACAAAATGGACAAAGAAATTGCTAGTATGAAAGAAAATGTTAAAAATTAGAGTATAAACCCAGAAGTGCTAATGTCCTTTGATTGGGAGTTCCAGAAAAAAAAGAAAACAAAATGAAGGGGAGGAAGTACCAAAAAAAATTAGAGAACTAAATGTCTGACCTAAATAAATATACAAGTCTTCAGGTTACAGAAGTCTACCAAGTGCTAAGTTGAATGAATGGAAAGGATCCACTCCTAGACATATAAATAACGAAATTTCAAAACAGCAAGAATAAAGACAAAGCAACTTATGAAAGAAAGAAATATAATCTGCAGAAAAATGAGAATAAGATTGGAAACAATTCCCAACCTATAAAACTGAACATATTAAAACATTATTACTAAAGAATCAAAGTTCTGAGGAAAAATGGTTTTGAACCTTTAATTAAATACCTAGCCAATCAACCATTCAAATATGAGGGGAAAATAAAATGTTTTCATACTGCAAGGATTCAGAACATGTATCACCAAAGAAACTATTTTGAAAAGATTACTTGTGAATATACTACAACATACAACAAAATAAAAAATGAACCCAAGAGAAAACTTTGGATTATAAAAACAAAGGAAACAGTAGTATGCAGCTTAAATTCATTTCAATAAATTCATTTCAATCACAAAACTGAAATAGTAATATACAGTTAAAATCCTAGACTATATCACTCAGGAGGTTGACAGCTTGGGTGGGGTAAGGTAGATTTCAAGAAGGAACAACGGAAGTAAACACAAGCTAAGTGTCTTATTTTGTTTAGGAAAAGATTTAAAGTCACATTACTTCCCAGTTTAGTTTTCCTGCTTCTTCTTTCAGATCTAGAAAGGATTGTCCAGCCTACTTCACCAAATTTTTCTTACCCCTGGTCTTTGAGTGAAACCCCAGTTTCCTTTCTGTTCTCCCCTCAAACATTTGTCAGAAATCAGGCAACCCAGGCTGCTCTAGAAATTTTGCTTCTACTTTTTCTAGTTTTGCTAAATGCCTGTGTTCATGGGTCACTTTTCTTAGATCTTCTATAGTGCTGCTTTTGAAAACCACGAAGGATATCCTTACTGATAAATGATTTATAAATATTGAAGTTACATACTTGATAAAATAATACTTAAAAAAATCAAGCTTGAATCAAAATTATTAGAAAAATAATTAGAATAAAATTACAGGATTTTAAGGCTCAATATTTTGCAACCTGATAGGAATATGAAAGGCTCTTTCAGGAAAAGAAACTTTCAAGAATTGATCCTAAATCAGTTTTTCGAAAGGAGATCACTTTGATTTTCCAATGTAGTTCCTCTTAATTATCAATGCAAGAACAATTTATGTCCATTTCTCATTTAAAATGGTCTCATTGGCATTGTTATTTTGATTTTTTGTTCTTGATCTGAAGCTTGATTTTAAAATTTAATTTAGACATGAGCAAAAACACAGGGCTTCTTCACCAGTATTAAGTAATTTCCAAAACCATGTGGCTTTCCTTGAATGGCTTGTGGAGATAATCTTTGCTTAGGTTGGGTGTGAATAGGGGAAAAGCAATATCCTGAATTTGTAGTTGTTCATATGGCCTCTGTTACTAATATATGCCAAACTCTAGCTTGAAACGAAAGAGCTGCATGCAGCTGTCACTATTAACAAATAATGAAACAAAAATCGTAGTAGTAGCTATGTAAATAGTATCAATTTCAAATAAAAAAATAGGTTTTGAAAATTGTATAATGTATAAGAAAATAATGCTAGATATTTGCAAAGGGTCTGTATATAAAACAGACTTTATATAAAATAGATTATGCAAAGATTATATTCAAATTTAATTGATGAGAAAGACATGTAAAAAATAAAAGAAAAATAAATAAAGAAAAACCTGGGTTACCAGTTATGTAACCCCTCTTGCCTATATATACCTACATACCAAAGGACCAAGACAAGCAATTTCCACAGGGGAATCCACCCAAACGTTTTAAGAAAGAGAAAACTTCAATACTACTTAAGTTGTTCTAGAACCTAGAAAAAGAAAAAAAAAGTTCCAAATTTTTAAATAAGGTTAATACAACAAAGTATGAATACTGAAAAATGTAACATAAAAATTACATACTAATTTCACTTATGAATTTTGATACAAAAATCCTAAACAAAATATTAGCAAATAGACTCCAATTGAATATTAAAATAATATATCACTGTCAACTGGTTGTTTCAAGTTAGAAAAATTATTAATATAATTTACCATATTAAGAGTTCAAAGAGGAAATCTATAATCATCTTCATAGATACTAAAAAAGCAGTTTAAAAAAAAATCAATGGCCAAATCCTCAACAAAATACTAGCAAACTGAATCCAGCAACATGTAAAAAAGGATTATACACCTTGACCAAATATGACTTATTCAAAGAAAGCAAAGTTGGTTTAACATCTGAAAAGCAATTAATATAACCCACTCATCAATGGAATGACAGAAAAAACACCTGATCATCTCAATAACTGCAGAAAAAGCATTTCAGAATATCCAATACTCCTTCACGATAAAAACAGTAAGCTAGGAAAAGAAGGGAACTTCCTTAATCTGATAAAGAGCATCTATGAAAAACCCATAGCTAACAACATACTTAATGGTGCAAGATTGGATATTTTCCCTCTAAGATCAGGAAAAAGATACGGATGTCCACATCTCAACATTTTACTAGAGGTTCTAATCAGGATAATTAATCAAGAAAATGAAATAAAAGGCATCTAGATTGGAAAGGAAGTTAAACTATTTCTATTCAAAGAGGCCATGATCGGGCTTCCCTGGTGGTGCAGTGGTTAGGAGTCCGCCTGCCGATGCAGGGGACACGGGTTCGTGCCCCGGTCCAGGAAGATCCCACATGCCGCGGAGCAGCTGGGCCCTTGAGCCATGGCTGCTGAGCCTGCACGTCCGGAGCCTGTGCTCCACAACGGGAGACGCCACAACAGTGAGAGGCCCGCGTACCCCAAAAAAAAGAAAAAAAAAAAGAGACCATGATCAAATATGTAGAAAAAATGTATAGAAAATCCTAAGTAACACTGTGTAATCATCACCACTATCTATCACAAAATTTTTTCATTATCCTCAACAAAAACTTTGTACCCATTAAACAATAACTGTTCTCCACCCTCAGCTCCTAGTACCCATGAATTTTTTTATCTTCACGAATGTATCTATTCTAGGCAACCTAATATAAGTGGTATCACACAACATTTGTCCTACTGTGTCTGAATTATTTTGCTAAGCATAGTGTTTACAAAATCCATTCATGTTATAGCATATATGAAAATTTCATTCTTTTTATGGCTGAATAATATTCCATTGTATATACTTACATTTTGTTTGTCCATTCATCTAACGATGGACATTTGGACTCTTTACACATTTTGGCTATTGTGAATAATGCTGCTATGAATATTGGTGTCCAAATATCTGCTGGAGTCCTTGCTTTCAATTCTTTTGGATATATAACTAAAAGTGAAATTGCAGGGTCATATGGTAATCCTATGATTGATTTTCTGAGAAACCACCTAACTATCTTCCACAGTGGCCACATCATTTTACATTCCCATCAGCAGTGCATGAGGTTACAAACCTTGTCCAATTCCTGGACAAGGCTTGTTATTTTCTGTTTTGTTTTTGTTTTTTTCTTTTATAATTATAGCCATTCTAGTAGGTGTGAAGTGGTACCCCACTGTAGTTTTGATTTGCATTTACCCCCTGACTAATGATGTTGAGCATCTTTTCATGTGCTTATTGGTCTGTTTTTTGTAGGTCTCATCTTATGGACAGTGATGCTATCAGGAATGAGGGGTCACCACATCTGGGCCCACACTACTTGTGGCTAGAACCACACAGACATCTCCCTGACCAGAGCCAATGCTGTGGCCAGACTGGAACTTGTAATTCTTACTATGCTTGCAAGAGGCACCTCAGCAACAATCGTCAGGGAACTTTGAAAAAAAAAGATTTATTATTCACAAGTCCTAGAGGGTACACAGCATACCCAATGGCCACATAACAAGATGGCGGGGAGAGGGTTAGGGATGCAAGCACAGGAACAGACCTGGGGCTCTGCTATTAGTGGGGTCTGAGGGAGGAGTGCCAAGGTGTTTGTGAGTCCACTCTTTATTGGCTAAGTTAAAACGTTAAGGGGTAGAATTAGGGTGCAGGAAGGGAAAAGTGGGCTCTCTCAAGTAGTCAGTTATCTAGGTTACTCAGGGCTTTCTAAAAAGTAAACTTCGTGGGTGGGATGACCTTGTTTCTCACCTAGTTATTTTACTAGCAGCTGAGTCATACAACTGGCAATGCATTTATTTGAGATGGATGTCTTTGAAATGGATGCCTTGGCAATCAAAAGTTTAATGTCAGGCACTTACATTACAATCAAAAAGCTTAATGTCAGGTATTTATACTATGTGGTTATTTGTCTGTCTTCTCTGGAGAAATATCTATTTGAAAACTTTGATCATTTTTTAAAATTGGTTTTTTGTTGTTGTTGTTGTTGCTGAGTTGATGGTTTCCTAAATATGACAGAAAGCACAAGCAACAAAATTTCTAAATATAGATAAATTGGACTACAGTAAAATTAAAAACATTTGTGTTTTAGAACATACCACTGAAAAAAGTGAAAATTCAACCCACAGAATGGGAGAAAGTATTTGTGAATCATATTTTGATAAGGGTTTTGTAGCTAGAATAAGTAAAAAACTCATATTACTCAATAATAAAAGGACAAATAATCCAATTATAAAAGAGGAAAAGGACCTAAATAGATTTTTCTCCAAAAATGATGTACAAATGGTCAATAAGCAAATGAAAAGATGTTCAACATCATTAGCCTTCAGGGAATGAAAATCAAAGCCACAATGAGATACCGTAACTACTAGGACGACTAAAATTAAAAATTCAAATAACAATTGCTGGCAAGGATATGAAGAAATCAGAACCCTCCTATACTGCTGGTGGGCATGTAAAATGGTGCAGTAACTTTGGAAAATGGTCCCATAGTTCTTCAGATAATAAGACACAGAGTTATCTTATGACTAAGCAATTCCATTCCTAGGTATATGCTCCAACACAAAAACTTGTATACCAATGTTTATAACAGTATTAGTCATCATAGCCAAAAGATGGAAACAAGTGCCCCTCAACCAATAAACAGATAAATGAAATGTGGTATATCCATATAATGGAATATTAATGAGCCACAAAAGGAATGAAATACTGATATATACTGTAACATGAATAAACTTTGAAAACACCATGCGACATGAAATAAGCCAATCATAAAGAACCACATATTATATGATTCCATTTATATGAAATTCCACAATAGGCAAATCTATGGAGAAGGAGAGTAGATCAGTGGTTGCCCAGGGAGGGAGAGAGTGGGGGAAATGCTAATGGTAATGGAGTTTCATTCTGAGATGATGTTCTAAAGTTGATTATGGTGGTGGTTGCACAACTCTGTGAATATATACTAAAAACTATCGAATTGGGCTTCCCTGGTGGCGCAGTGGTTGAGAGTCTGCCTGCTAATGCAGGGGACACGGGTTTGAGCCCTGGTCTGGGAGGATCCTACATGCCGTGGAGCAACTAGGCCCGTGAGCCACAACTACTGAGCCTGCGTGTCTGGAGCCTGTGCTCCACAACAAGAGAGGCCGCGATAGTGAGAGTCCCGCGCACCGCGATGAAGAGTGGCCCCCACTCGCTGCAACTAGAGAAGGCCCTCGCACGGAAACGAAGACCCAACATAGCCCCCCCAAATTTTTTTAATTCATTAATTAAAAAAAAAACTATCGAATTGTACATTTTAAATGTACACATAGGGAGTTCCCTGGCACTCCAGTGGTTAAAACTCTGATCTTCCACTGCAGGGGACATGGGTTCAATCCCTGGTTGGGGAACTAAGATCCTGCATGCCATGCAGCATGGCCAAACAAAAACAAATCCCCATACATATAAATTATATGGTATGTTAATTATATCTCAGTAAAAATATTTGTCAAAAAATGAGTAGCTACCTTTCATTTTAAAATAATAAAAACAGAATGAGAAAACTTTAAAGGTAATAGATAAGCTTCTTATCTTGACTGTGATCATGGTTTCACAGGTATATACCTATTTAATAACTCAAAAAATTGTACGCTTTTAATAACTGTATATCAAATATAGCTCAATAGAGCTTTGGAAAGATATGATAATAGAAAAACTCATAAAATATGAATACACATTACTTATGTGCCAGGATTAAGAAGATCATTAATGGGATATATAAGAAGCATTTCCACTAATTTCAGAAAGAAACAGACTTTTTAAAAACTTGCTATAACATTATTTAACCATATTCAAGAGGTGGTATAAGCCAACAAATTAGATGATAAAAAGCAAAATAAAACTTATAGCTATTATAATTGTTTAAAAAAATAAATGTAAAAAAAAGTAAACCAAACCTTAGCAACAATAAAAGACTCACTAAGTTATTGGGCCTTAAATTAATACTTGAAAGTCAATAACTTTTATCTATGCAAACATCAATCAGTTAGAAAGTATAGTGGAAGTAAAACCACATTTAAAATGGCAACAAAAACAATGATATACCAGAAATGTGAAAGGTTCATAAGAAAAAAAATGCAGATTTAAACAAATGAAAAGCACATACAATTCTTACTTAGAACAATGTAACATCATACATCAATTATCCTTGAATTAATCTGTAATTTAGTGGATCCTAATAAAACAGAAACAGGGTTGTTTTGAAATTCAGGAAGCTGAATCTGAAGTTCATGTAAAAATTCAAAGTGCATATGAAAATTTCACATTTAAGAATTTATCCTACAGATATATTTTCATATGTGTGAAATGGCATATATGCAAAGTTATTTATGTCACATTATAATTGCAAAGGAGTCTATATAGTCTAAATAACCATCAAAAGAATTGGTTAACCATTTTTTGGTACATTTATGTAATTAAATACTATGCAACCATAAAAAAGCAATCATACTGATATTGAAAAATCTCCCAAATATACTGTTAAATCTAAAAAGCAAGGTGCAAGCACAGTAAGTAAAGTAAACTAAAGAGTATGTTACCTCTGTGTTAAAAAAAAAGAAGTATGTATAATTATTTTGTGGGCATAGAATAGCTCTGGAAGTATATTCAAAAACCTGGTAACAGAGGTTGCTTCTGGTGCTAGGGAACCAGGGTTTGTGGGAGGTATAATTTTACATATGTATACCCATTTACTCTATACTCATTTGTACCTTTGGAATTTTGTGAAAACATATATGTTTTCACAAAATAAAAGAAAATAGTCTAAAGAGGAGATTAGATATAAAAAGTGAAGAACAATTTCATCCTCCTTCCCAACAAGTTAAGAAGAGACACATTTTATGCTTTTGGGTAAAAAGGGGAAAATAAGGTAGCTAAACCTAAAAATATGGTATTTAAAATGTCCAAATGCATATCTATGGGAACACAACAAAAAATGGAATTAATTCTGCTTTGAATTTGGGCAAAAATCCTCTACCTGGACCTCAAAGCTTGGGAAAGTGATGGTAGAGGAGTCTGGGAGACAGGAAGAATGAAATCAAGGTGACAAAGTTTCTTTGTGTTTGAAAGTGGTGAGTGGTTTAGCTAAACTGTAGCACATGGAAAACAAGGTGAAGTTGTTAGAAGAAAAAAGCAAAGATGATTTTCAACCAGGTCTTGTAGAACCCTGTGTCATTCTTGGAAGAGTCTGGACACATTTTTCTGGTTTTAGTGGGTCTTTGAAAGTCTGTGAGCAAAGGATTTTCTGGATGAAAATCAAACTTTGGGAGGATTATCACAGTTACTTTAGGACATAGAATTAACTAGCTCTCATTCATTCATTCATCCATTCATTGTACAAATATTTGTTCAGTGTAACTATGAGTCAGGTAGGCCTTGTATAAAATCCACTGTATTTTAGAACTTGTATGTATTAATTTGTTTTTCCTGATGCTAAAAGTAATATATGTTTATTATTGACAATTTTGGAAAGATGCAGAATTACAAAGAATGACTCAAAATTCTACTGCCTAAAATAAACCTCCATAAGATTCTGATGTGTGCATATGTGCATGCCTGTGTGAGGTCATCTTATACGCACACACACACACACACACACACACACACACGTCAATGTACTGTTTTATTTACTTAATCTTAACTCATGAATATTTCCTATATTTTCAAAGATAATTAATAACTATTTTCAAAATTTATAGAAAACTTAGTCTGTGTCAGACACTGAGAGAAGCATTTTTTATGCAATCATATTATTTAATTTTTAAGCCTATGACATCTTTTGCTTTTAATCTCTATTTTACAGGTGAGGACAGGGTACCAAGAACACCTGGTTCAGTGAGTAATGGAGAGAGGATTTAATCCCAGGAATAACTGCAGATACCGGGCTCCAAATTACCGGGCTCCAAATAACCAAATGCAACTGTTTCATCAGCAAAATGACATTGATAGCCATGCAATCTCCAGCATGTGGATGCACTATAGGCCCCTTGATTGGTTTTAGCTTTTTAAGCAATTATACTGTTTTTAATTATATGCCAATATATCCTCTGTCTCATCCAGGGGGCAGAGAGCATAAGAAGGAAAAAAAATGTTTTCTTTCCGTTTTTCAAGCTAGAGGGGGCTGCTCCATAATAAAAAGCTCTTGTAAGTTCCTGGCTTCAGGTTGATGAAATTTCCTTCAAAGTTATTTCCTACTTTACCTGTAAGACTTCATTTTTGGTGCTGATGTCGCTTTATTTTTTTCCTGTGTCTTCAGAAGTATTTAAATAGGATTTGAAGAGAAATTAATTAAGGGACTGCTAGCTATCAGAAAATGGGACACTGATATTAAGCTACAATTAGGATAATCATTCCAAATTGTTTCCTTTAATTGAAATGTGCTCGTGTTTATTTTGCCACTCTTAATGTCATACTTTTCTATTAAATTACCACATTCCGCCAGTTTCTACAACTCAAACTATTTCAGTTAATGGGAGGAACATTAACTTTTCATGGAGATTGTGATGCTTAAACATTTCATTTAATTATTAAAAAAACTATAAAGATAAAATGTTTATTTACTATCTCTTATGGGCTGTCTACTGCTATTTAATTCCCACAATTAATCCCATTTTACAGTATATAAACCAAACAATAAGCAGTATTTTAAGGTAAGTAATGGTAAATAATGTAGCCAGGACTTGAACCCAGGTCTCACATGATTTTTTTCAACATATCATGTAGCCTTCTTAAGAATGTAAGAAAAGCAGAGTAGCTTGCATAATGATAAACAGAAGCTTTAACAGAGGAATTTTACAGAATGAGAAATTTATTTTGAGTCTTTAAACTTACAGAAAAGGATGCAAAAGTTGAATCAACACAGGTTTTTGTAAAAATTACTTACTGGGGCCTCTTCAGTTGGTCATTTATCCTCAGTGATAATCTCAAATCTACTGGGAGGGCCAGATTTTCAAGATTATATCTATTTATTTCACCCATATAAGCATATAGATGAACAAGGTCTTGAAACTTTCTAATTTATATTTCCTTTTACATAACTGTCCTTTTACTGCCAAGGGCATTTATATAAGGGTTAACAAGATAATGAAAGTTAAAGGAATGCATAACTCTGGTACTATATTACGCTCAATGAAGTGTGTTTGTGTGTGTTGTTTTGTTTTTTAGTTTTATAAGGTAAATTCTGCCTTCTAGAAGGTTCTGGGTTTTGTCATTTGATAATGTCACTGTAGGCAGTTGAGACAGCTTGCAGAATTTACTGAAAGTGGAATTTTGTTTGTTTTATTAAAAAAAAAATACTGAAATTTCTCCTTACCAAATCAATGGCAATGTCAAGGATAAAACAACTGTGAGTTTAATGCATAAAAGAAAGACTTGAAAGTCATATATTTAAAAACAGGATCATTATTTAAATACCAATGACATTACACACGAGGACTGAAATAAATAAGCCATCATCAGTGACTTGAGTAGCAAAGTTTGTTTTCTCTGGGGAGAAAGCTTGCTTGCTGCCACAGTCCTCGAAACATAATTTATAAGAAAATTTGAAGAAAAAAAGTTAACGTGTTACGCTTCCCATCTTAAAGGCATAAAGACATTAGGGAAATAAAATAACATTGGGCTTAACTTAGAAATCAAGTCAATGTATTGTCTTAAGCCAGCATATGTAAAAATGTGCTGTTTGTTAGATTATCTTTGAGCATCCACAGGAATTGTATAGACATAGAACTTATAACATTGACTGCAAAATTGTGCAGGGAAGTAGACTTACCCTCCAGCGTTTGATGACACAATTCAACTTGCAAAATTTTAGAATTGTTTGAAAGCCAAAACAATCAGAGATAGGAATGAAGTTGAATCTCCTGGTAAACTTTCTTATAACAATGTTTGTTTGCATATTCTTTTACTAAGTTATAGTTTTTTATCTAAATTCTCTGGTATGGTCTCAGTGAAAATACTCAGTGTGAAATGTTGTGAAAAACCAAATTTCCCTTTGGGGAATACCTATATCATGGAGGATTTCTGAAGTGTGAGGTGTTAAGGATTTCTACTTTACTTTTTTTTTTTTTTGCGGTACGCGGGCCTCTCACTGCTGTGGCCCCTCCCGCTGCAGAGCACAGGCTTCGGACGGACGCGCAGGCCCAGCAGCCATGGCTCACGGGCCCAGCCACTCCGTGGCATGTGGGATCTTCCCAGACCGGGGCACGAACCCGCATGCCCTGCGTCGGCAGGCGGACTCTCAACCACTGCGCCACCAGGGAAGCCCTCTGCTTTACATTTTTAGCCTGAAGGAATAATGTATTAAAATATTAATTTACTAATTTCGATTTTTGTTTAGTGCTTTAGAATAGGCTTAGAGGAGGAAAAGGTAGGTTTTTGTTTGTTTGTTTGTTTGTTTAATTTCTCTATCAGATAAGAACTTTCACCCAAGGTGGTATTAGGAGATGCACAGACTAAGCCCTCCCCTTTGAGAATACAGCTAAACACATGATTTCCCACCTCTTCTAACTCCTGCTCAAAACTTTTTGGTTTCTAGGAGTTAAAAGACCTTTGCACTACTGTGTGCAATTTCTTTGTAGTCACTGACACCAATTCTGCAATTTTTTTATGCTGGTGCTTTTGCTATTCATGCATCCTCAGGCAATGGCATCCACTTCACCACTGCCCCCAGCCAATAATAGTCAAACACCAGTTTTAAGATGTATCCTGCTTTCAGATACATTCAAATGGGAAAATGTGTGCCTCTTGGAATCAATGAAACACAGTACATGTTTGCTGTTCATTTGTTTATTTTCTCTCCCCCTGACTAGAGTGCCTGCTTTTTGAGGGTAAGAACGTTTATCTGCTTTAACTACATATATATGTCATATATATGTATGTGTGTGTGTGTATATATATATATATATATATATATATATATATATGACACAGAGTAGTATATATATATATGACACATAATAGCATTCCAATAAATACTCTTAAATCAATGAATTAATGAAAATTGTCTTAATGCAAACAACCCTTAAGACTGGAAAATGACAACAGAAATGTAGGCATTAAGAAAACAAAATATTTTGAAACTCACAGTGCAGAAAACTTAAGTCAGTCAGGTTAATTATTGATGGGATCCTCTTACTATTGATTTATAGTTGTTGAATAAAAAATCAGAGTCCAAGAAAGGAGAAAAACAGAACACTTCAAAATATAAATATTTTGTTAATGAACACATACATTTCAGAGTACAGAAATATTTGCCACTTCAAGATAATATCTAGAATATATAGATCTTATTCTTTAAATGCTCTGTTCACTCTTTGTTCTTTTGGCATTATGCAGTGAATGAAAAAGGCCTTTAAACTCTTAACACACATCATTAGGGAGAACATGAACATATCCTAAAGACTAATTTAAATATGGGAGTGGAGGGCTACTAATTGAAAGATTTAAGTGGTTATATTTGATTTATAAATAGGCTGTCCTAGATAAAAAGGAGCCAAGAATCAATGTGCCAGGTTAGAAGAGACCAGATGCTGAGAAAAGTAGTCCTATTTTCTAGAAAGGCCCTTCAGTGGGAGACAGTGAGGGAAATACAGTTGTGCCTTGTGAGCCATGTTTTCAATCATTTCTCTGAGTGGAAACTGGAAAAAATAAAATGTTCCACACCCTTATTTTGGTATTGCTGAAGATTTAAATATAAATTATTTATATCTAAACATGAACAAATGAGAAAGCCCCTATATTTTCCATAACATTCAAATATCCTGTGAAAATCTGAAACTCCTTTTTTTTTTTTTTAGAAGAAAAGTAGTTCAATAGAGGTGAAGATCACATACTAGCTGGAAGTAAACATTTGCAAAAATAAATCTCTGTGTATCGACTTACAGAAAATTCCTTTTAAAATCTAATTCAAGTTACATATTACAAATCACATTAGAGAACTTTTTCTTTTCCTATGGTATTCAGTCTCTTGATTATTAGGGACCATGAGCCCTGGCTTGGAAGTAGAAACTTAAGTCAGTGACCTTATTTTTATTGCCAAACAGAGATCTGAATTCATATAATAAGAGAGCAGTGGAGATGAGATATGACAGAATTCATTAATGTGCCAAGGATGTGGCCAACTTGTCTACAACTAGTTAAAAGGCAAATACACAGATTGATCATTTTTCTTTCCAGGACTGTACGTCACAATACACATGGCCTGTTTCCTAAAACCTTCTGTCTAATGTTTAATAGATTGATGGAACTTCAAAAACAACACTCTCTACAATCCTGCTAGACAAGAGGGGACATGAAGATACTCTAGGTTAGAGGAGAGATTATTTGCAATCTGAGCTGGAAAGGATTAGTTTCTTTACTTCACATTTTCTACCTTTATACTAAAAATTTGGCTTCAGAAGGGGTTGTGTCTTGAATCTGAGATAAAAATGACTGGCAAACAATTTTGATTCAATTTTTACTTTTAAAAAATATTTTATCTTCAGCTTTTAATACACAAAGTAGTTACTAGCTTTATCAGATGGATATCTATGTCAAAGAGGCAAAGGTCAGTTATAAATGGTCCTTTTCCTTTCTTTTTTTAAAATTTTTATTGGAGTATAGTTGATTTACAATGTGTTCATTTCTGCTGTACAGCAAAGCGAGTCAGAATCAGTTATATATATTTATATATTTTATATATATATATATATATATATATATATATATATATATATGTATACACACACACACATATAGCCACTCTTTTTTAGATTCTTTTCCCATATAGGTCATTACAGAGTATTGAAGAGAGTTCCCTGTGCTATACAGTAGGTCCTTATTAGTTATCTATTTTATATATAGTAGTATGTATATGTCAATCCCAGTCTCCCAATTTATCCCTCCCTTCCTTTCCCCCTGGTAACCAAAAGTTTGTTTTCTACATCTGTGACTCTATTTCTGATTTGTAAATAAGTTCTTTTGTACCATTTTTTTAGATTCCACATATAAGAGCTATCATATGACTTAAATGCTCCTTTTCTTAAAGAAACAAGCATGGTATAGTTCTTAGGAGTCAAAATTCTCAAGCTCTGACACCTGATGCCTCTACACTATTAGGCAGAATGCACAAGTTCAGTCCCATGCCCGGGTGTTAAAATGGTGCAACCTGCCTTGCCTGCTTCCCAGGATTACCTTAAAGAGAAAAATGAGATTAATGCATGGTAAACCTTTCCAATAAGAGTTATTCTAAGGCAGGATATTATCTTCAAAGCTCTAGTTAAATTTTCAGGGGACTTCATAAAACATCATCTTCCTGGACTGTGTGTTCTTTTAAAGAAATTTAATGCATTATTCATTGAACTGAAAGTTAATAAATTATGCTTTAGTCCCTAATTGTCCAACCTTCTCTAGATGTTAGTCTGTATTTGTCCCACTTTCCATCCTTGGTCAGATCACTTAACTTTTACCTGCTCTGTATTTGTGTACTTCATCACCTCTTGTTTTCAAAATTTTAAAGATTCTATCTGGCAAAAACAAATAAATTAGCTAAATTAACTGTTCTTTGAAGATCTACATTAAGAATAATTAGATCACTGCTGAGAAGAATTTCCTGTTCTTCTTTTGCACAAATGCACAGAAACTGGTATAGGCCTAGAGAACCCATATTGCCCTCCTCAAACTAGAATTTTATGATATTACACAAAAATGGGAGTTGTCAGATAGGGGCTGGATATCTCAACTTCTGGGGATGCCCTGAGCTACCCAGAGAGAGTCCCTTCATCACTTTCTGAGGTCTGGTAACCAAATTTGACTTGACTTCTGCAGCAGTCACCCACCCTTTTTTGGCCCGTGAAGACTAATTGGTATGTCGCATATCATTTCCCTGAATGGCTTACATTGTAAAGTTTACTGCATATTATGTGTGCTTTGAACTATGTACCCTTAAACGCACACTACTCTGGATCTTAAATGATTTACATTATAAAGTGTTCCATAATTTGCAAAGTAATTTTTAAATATATTACCTCATTTGATGTTTGTAACAGCTCTCTAAGGCAGGAAGCTCACTATGACTCCCATTAAAGAAATGGAGAATCAGAGCCACAAAGAGGTTATACAACATGCTCAAAGTCACATGGGTCATAAAAGACAGAACAGGCCAAAAGCCTTGTATCCTGACTCCTGGTTTAGTGCTCTATGTATTGTATGCCTCCCATTATCATCCTCTGTCCATTCATTCATTCATTCAGTACTCAGTCCCTGCAGTTTGCTTCAAGTTGGCAGCAAAGTGGAAAATGCTCTCAGAGTCTCAGGTCCTGGATAATTCACAATAACAACCTATACCTCAGTTTCTTCATGTGTAAACAGGAAAAGTTTGAACTAGATGATTTCCAAAATAAAATAATGGATAGCATGATATAGTGGAGAGAGCAGAGCACGGACCATGTACTAAAACAATTCCAGATTTGAATTTTGGTCCTTCTGGCTATATGATTTGGGGAATTTTATATAACCTCTTTGGTTATTAGTTTCCTCACATGTAAAGCCAGAGATGTTAACATTAACTTTGAAACAATCTTGTGAAAAATAAATAATATATGCAAAGGAATTTGCCAAATGGCAAGCACTCAATAAATATCAGTTATTCCTCTTAGTGTTAACACTTGTCATATTCTAAAGGCATATACATTATTTTTAATAGCAGTTTTATCCTTATCTATAAAGGCTTTGATAGCTTTACTAACTTCAAAGGGAAAAGCATTAAATATACTAACATTCATATGATCAAAAACAGCTTCAGGAAACAATATTTTTATCAAACAGTTAATCTGTAGGAATTTAGCATTGATTATTTTCCTCAGGATTCAACTCAGAAAAGAAAACCTCAGATCAATGATAAGAAATGGGAGCACATTTTAATATAACGCTCATCTTTTGTTTTAATAGGAATATAAAAATTAAGTAGATGAATTCTACACAACAGAGCAGATGGAATCTTATTGCATAGGCTTATCCTTTAAACCGGTAAATACAAAGAAGCAGGTTCATGTGGAACAAAAAAATATTAATGATCTCAAAAAAATGGAGCACAGATAGTGGGTATAAATAATTCTGCTTGCCCAAATGTTTCATTATAACTGGGAAATAAAAGTACATAATTTATTTTTCAAATTATTTAGGCTTACTATTAAACAGTAACATCTTTGGAAAAATTAAATCACAATTATTATCAGCAATAGGGGTAAGAAACCACATAGTTACGTCTCCCAAAAGAGTAACTTACCAGTTACAATGAATTTGAAGGTTTTAATGGAGTTCTGGCAGGGCTGAGTCAGATTACAGAGAAAAACCATACAGACATATGAGGATCTTTCTGTTTTTGTCTCTCTTGTTACAAAGTAAGAAGCATTTGGGTAACTTTTTTAAATTTAAAATTTTTATTTTTAACATATATTAATTTGAAGCATCATTTCAGGTCCAGGTGCCGGGTGGAAAGTGATTGATGTTTCAGGGATGGGAAAAGGGTGGATACTGGGAGACATCCAAATTATAAACATTTAAAAATCCTGGAAAAATACACATTTCCTCTAAGAATAGATCCACACAAAAAATCTAATTTTAATTTGTTTGTTTGTTGCTGCACGCATCCAAAGTAATATTATAAGCAGTTTTCAAATAAACATAATTAATCTTTGACCCTATCAAATTAACTATCCATTTAGCTTATCTATATTTTTGTTCACGAAAAATATCAACACCATATTTTAATGTATGTGGTTCAATACCATTTATATTCTAAACGTGTCCTACTTCAATATAAAAGGAATTTTTAAATGTTTATTTTTTTATAAAATGTTAAATGAAATATTTTACTTTAGAAAATATTAGAAAGTGAGCTTTAGAAGAGAATGAAATTAAGTTTTTTATAAAATTCACATTTAGTTTCATAAGTTAGTGTACATTTCTTGATACATTGACTTGAAAACAGTATCTAAGCTTTGCAGTATGCAGCCTAATAAAATAAGACAACTGATAAATATGACTGATGAGATCAAGTTAATCATTGGGTATCATATTCAGAAAAAAATTTTTTCAAGCCATCATTCTAACATCAATTTTTGGGTGCTCAGACATGTTACAGGTTCACCGAGAAAAGTTATTTTTAAGATATTGCATTTCTATTCTCCACCTTGTGTATATGTATTTTTACATAAGGTTTGTACTAAAAAAAGTGTTTAACATTATCAGAATCTATTATAAATCACCAACAACTGTGAGATGCTGTAATTCCCAAAGATACTATATGCCTACTTTATTGATGTGCCTCTTTGAACAGACTCCATTTTCGATCAAGCTTGAGATGGTGCCCACTTCTGGATCTGAAGTTGCTAAACTTTATAATAACATTAATAATAAAACCTCACAGACAGAGCTTCAACAAAGGAAAAAATCAATAAAAGCACCAGAAATACCCAAATCCTATGAGGAATCAAGTTTAGTTTGGTTCTTCTCCTTAATGTAATTTCTCAAGAGATAAATTCAGAAACTTATCAGGTTCATATTCAGGGTCCTGATAGCAGTAAAAATTAATAAAAGCCCAGCTATTTGGAACACAAACTTAAAGAATCTAAATAAGCCTAATGAACTTTACTTGTAATAAGTAAAGTCAGAAATAAAGATAAAGGTGTGATTAAATGGTGATGATTTAACTCCTTAAAACTTCCAGTAACCATCTTGACCTTCGATTACCTCTACCAAGATAAGCAATATTATGATCATGCCAGTATTTAAAGGCAGAAAAAGTTACACAGTCATAAACTTATAGATCTCATGATTCTTCATTATCCATTTATTATTGGTTCAAGTTGATACAACCTACAGTAGATTAGCTCAATTGATTAGGGAATGGTGTCAAGGAGAGCAGAGGATCATTTTGGTCTGTGGAGTTAAAGTTAGCTGTATTCTGTGCTTTTGTATAGCACAAGAGTAGAGTTAATTCTATCAAGGCATCTACAAGGATATGCCACTGCCTCAAAGGGAAGAAGATCAAAACAACATAGACTGATCATCATTAATCTATGCATCACTTCTGGAAAAATAATTCCCATGCCCTCATGGTAGTGGGTCAGTGGTATCTTCTTTGGCACCATTCAATACATATTTAGGTCATTTATAGGAGTTGAACAATTTTTAGTCTGAATGTGAAATGTAAACTTGTGTTACATTTATTTTCTTTAGCTCTATTATATCAATTTGATATAATTTTGTTTGTTTGTTTTAATCTACCTCCTTTATATCAATTGTGGTTTTTTTCCAATGGTGTTTTAATAAATTCTATCCAGAAAGTATATTACTATGTACAAATTACTCTTTGTCTTACATGGTATCCTGTATAGACATTTTCCATTCCCAGTACTCAATTTAGCACTCTTATGATTCAATGATAACCAAAGCTTATACTATTAAATGATTCAAGAGAGCTTTATAAATTTTTTATTATGAAATTTTGTTAAATAAAATGATTTTCATTTTTGTTCATTCATTCATTTATTCATTATTTACTGAGTGCCTACTATGAGCCAGGTTTTGTCTTAGTGGTAAAAAGAGAGACGGAGTTCTAACACTCAGAGCCAATTCATAAACACATCTACTTCCTACCAACCTTAAACAAACGCAATGTTATTATATTACAAATCACAAGTGGAGGAAAGCTTTTCTTGAGCCTAACTGTTCCTCTAGCAAGCTATAGCATATTATTTTGGGAAAAGGATTGAACCTTATGTGTCACACCCCAGGGTTGACAACAGCTGTTAAAAAGAAAAAGTCTCTAGTTACACAGCTTTGGCTTCTGTTCATTTTGTGATTATTATTATAAGTCAAAAGTCTATAGCAATAAAAATGACATCAACAGGAACAACAATAACCATAATATGTGCCAACTATTGTCTACATCTATATCAACGGTGCATATTCATTGCAGGAGGAATGGTTGCGAAGTCTTGGGGGCTAGCTGACTCAATAAAAGGCCAATAAAGAACAAACCATAGTAGCCTTTCGACTTCCATCAGGTCACAAGGCACTCAGAGTAGAAATTAAAACCTGGTTTACAACTTTGAAAAATGAACTTCAGGTCATGGTAAGAAGATCAGTCAATAGCATGTTGAAAAAAGACTTTTAAAAAACTGTTTAGGCCATAAAGAGGACATGACACTTTATTACTGCAAACCACAACAAAAAATCCAACTTTCACTAAAGTAGGTAGCATATTAGGCCAATAAAGAAAGGGTAAAAGACAAAGCTCTGTGCTTGACTAGCAAACATTTTATTGTCTCTTAGGGAAGGAAATAACATTTACAAAATACAAATAACAAGAGAAAAAAATGTGGAAATTTGAATGTAACATCTGAGAGAATGCTTGGCTCATCATCCTCGAAACCTCTTTACATAAAATAAATATTTAAGTTGTTACCCTCGATGGACTTCATCTTACACATTTATAAATGACAAACATATAGTAAATACTATACAAATACGTTATGTACATTAAAAATATACACAAAAGAGAAAAATGTAAGGGATTAGATAAAACTATACCCAGCTAGCAATTGTAATATTTTCTTTTTGAAAAAGATAGTATTGCTCACACCCTGGATTCTGGACATTCCACTTTGGTGATCAGTTTGTAGAAATAAAAATTGGCTGAAGACAAAGTCAAAAGAAATAGCAGCTTAGCATGTATTATTCATGAGCACATTCCATAGGACAGTGAGTTTTAAGCTAATAAATTAGGACAACATTGCAAATCTATGAATAGAAGGATTCTGGTATGTTACTAAAACCATACTAACTCCATAGTTAAATTCCTTAGAATCACTGAATATCAGACAGGCCTAGCCTTGAACAAAATCAAGAGCATGATACATATGTTTTCGAGCAATAACAATGCTAATAATGCAGAAAATTTGAAGTTATATTTCTCAACACTCTCAGCACCTCATGTGTCACTTGATTATCGGGATACTAAAATCTTGTTAGTATAAACTCTTAAAACTCTTAAATTCTGAACTAGGGACCATTTAGCATTGGGGCTAACATTTATCTTCCTTACCCCTTCTTCTAGGTAATATAAAATAGAGATTATTCAGAGGGTTGTTTTAAAGAATTAAACAGACTACCTCTCAGCACTTGAGAAGCCCTCATTTACATAATGAAACATATTTACTAATTAAACAGACTTGTCTATTGATGAAAGCAATAAGCAAGCAACACTTTTTAAGCCTAATTTGAGCTACTGTATACATCTGAAATAAAATTTCATTTATTTAAAATATTATTTAATTATTGCCCACCAATTCTGCCCAGTTTTTTCCATTGTGTTTTAATTAGTGAGGTTTCTCTTATTCAAAGCGTCATCGATGCATGCATTGTGATATTATTCTTCATATTTCAGCCCTTAAAAACATTTATTTACAAAGTATTTAGCTATAGGAGGAATAGTAAAGGCTTTAAAAGACACGTTTTATATACTGATTCAATTATTGACAATCGAGCATCACCTAGAGGAATTATATAAATAAATGTCTTTGTTTTATCAGGGTTCTACAAGTACGTACAATAGAAGTGATATTGTCACATTTCTTAATGAGATTGAGGATCCTTGAGGTTTTTATGAAACCTTGAGAAGAGAGTGTATAGGAAAGAGATTGTACATTTTACAAGTATAAGTACTTGATCTAAAAAAAAAGTTGTATGGCCTAAGATTAATGCAAAAATATTATGGACTGAGATTTAAACCAAATTGGTTGTGTATGCATTTACTTATCACCCAGTAGGCATGGCAGAACTCCATCTTATTATGTTTAAAAGTATAAATCTCAAATTTGTACGTCATATGGATGGAATGTATCCAGCAATAAATATGCAGTTTAGAGGAACCTTTGCAATGCTGTAGAATAATTTGGACAGCTGGTGTTATTGGTTGATCTACAAGGTTTTTGGTGTTCTTATCAATCTGCTCTTTTACACTTAATTTAAATTTAGTATAAATATTCACTGTCAAAAAAATTAAATTGGGGGAGAATAATCTCACATTTTAACTCAGGATATAAAACCAAAATATTAGCAGATGAAGTACATAGATAGGTGAGTTTTTGTGGTTCAGATGGTATGCAGACAAAGAAAGTGGTAATTTGTTTTTGTTTATGCAGACTTAGATAGACTTCTAAAATGAAAAAGAGGAATTCTTCTAGCTGCCAGTTCTGTGGCATACATGCTCTTTTTATTAGAAAAAGTTGTTAAATTACTAATAACATAACATTTGTTGAGTACTTTCTCAAAGCATTTCCACATATTATTATCTCACAATTTTAGGGGATTAAAAGTAACAAAATATAGCAAAAGGCAGTTATGGTAGGTAATTTGGAATGTTATATACCAATCCTGGATTTATACAGGTAGAGGAAGAAAGTCTTTAATCCTTTACCTTTCATATTTGAGAATACAGACTAGCATATTGGTACCTATAGTTTAAGAGTTACTTGTACAATGAATACTAAGTGGTTTTGTCTCTTTTGCATTCCTTGTATATGTATTAGTATTACTTGGAGTAGAGTTGACCTGGTGTGGTTTTTGCAGCCCTAATGGACTGTCTTCATGAAACCCAAATCATATTGTTTCTGTCTTTTCCACCCAACACAACAATGTACACCTAAGCGGCTATGGTCATATTAGCCCTACATGAGACTCTAACTTAATGGTATTTAACTCCCTCTTCAAAAAAGGCAGCATTTCTAAAGTACCTTTAAAGTAACTCCTACATCGGAGGACGACAAAAGAACAAGGCCTGAGAATGTTTTACATGGATTCTGCCAGACTCAACAAAAGGATCATATTTGGCCACTTGGAACATAGTAGATGATTGTATGAATGTGTAAAAGGGAAATCCATCAGAAAAATTCTAGATATTATCTAGCAAGTAACAAATGAAAAGCAAGCTATTTGCAAACATGAGGGCAGGTGAAAATATGGGAGGCCTCATCAGAAACTTAGGAGAGCCAGAAAGTATGTGAAGCCTTAATTTCTTAAAAGGTAAAAGAAATTTCCAATTATCAAATCACCAGTTATCAAACTCAAGAAAGGTAAAAATTCTTCAAGCAGGGAGAGAAAAGACCGCAGGAACAGAATGCCACATTCTACTCATACCCTAACACGAAAGTATCTGTAGTTTTCTACACTTTACTAAATATATCTGACACATCACTCGGCTCTAAATTGAGTTGATATGTCACGACAGTGTAAGTACTGAGTATTTATATAATTGGAATTATAATATAACTCTCAGGAGAATAGGTCGGGAGATGACAAGGGTGCATGTGTGGTAGGCACAGGAGAGTAAAGATGCTAAATCCCTCACAGTATATTTTTCCCATAGTGAGACATCACTGCAATAGAAAATTCAAGAATTTGAATGATTTAGAGAAAAGAATCAGCACAATAATATCTTACTATAACTCATATTGGTCAAGTGCATAGAATTTATCTTTTTAATCTAATGTTTTTAAGGGTTCAGAATTTTAAGAGTAGTTTTAAGCAAAAAGAAATTATCCCTGGTTTTAATTCTGACAAAATAAAGTGATATTGATCCAGACACTAAATAACAAAAATTTGAAAAGGAATTGAGAAAAGGCCAATGCCTGTAAGACAGCAACTTGGCCTAAAATAAAATCCGTAAAATCCACATGATCATTACAGAAGGATAGAGGATTCTGGGTAAGAAAAGTGATTTAAAGAGTAATTAAATATCTCAGCCCTTCTTGGAAAATATTATTTACCACATTATAAATAAATAAAACAAAGAACTTTTTAGTATACTCCCCCCTCTCAAAAAAATTAGTGTTGAACTTCCCTGGTGGTGCAGTGGTTAAGAATCCGCCTGCTAATGCAGGGGACATGGTTCGAGCCCCGGTCTGGGAGGATCCCACATGCCGCGGAGCAACTAAGCCCGTGCGCCACAACTACTGAGTCTGCGCTCTAGAGCCCGGTAGCCACAAATACTGAGCCCATGTGCTGCAACTACTGAAGCCTGCATGCCTAGAGCCTGTGCTCTGCAAAAAGAGAAGCCGCTGCAGTGAGAAGCCCACACACTGCAATGAAGAGTAGCCCTTGCTCGCCACAACTAGAGGAAGCCTGTGCACAGCAATGAAGACCCAACAGAGCCAAAAAATAAATAAATAAGTAAATTAAGTGTCATATGTTCATACAGTGGAATATCATTAAAAAAAACAGTGTCACTGTTCAGAGCCTATTTCTAATTCATATGTCTTACTTTTTATATTTTTACTCCATCATCTAATTTTTCTATTTTTTGCTTTGTATAATGTATCTCTTGCCTGACCAGATGGCAGTGAATCAGCCAATAATCACGGAAGGCACATCGTAATATATTAACATCCTAATGAATTATTGCAGATCTGTTTCCAAAAGTCACAACCAATAATTAAAATACCGAGTTGACCTGGAAACAAGATTGCAAGATCTGAAAACATCCTGGTACGGCATTCTTATTGCTTACCAGTTTCCATTACCAAGGTCTCCCTACTAGAACTTCAAATTTGTTCAGGTAATCACCTCTTCCCAAATAGCCCCAGTGCTTCATGTGAAGTAGCCCCACCCTCCACTCCTTAAGGGTAAGAGGTTCCAATGGTAATCACTTTGCTAATGATTAGTTTAGAAATGGGAATGACTAGAAAGTTCTTCATTGTTCTTCTGGCAGAATGATAAGATCTCTGTCTCTTCTCTCCTGTCAAAGGTGAACAACATATAAAGTGGCTCTTATTGTCCTTGGCAGCCATCTAATCTCCAGGAATTTAACCAGCCTTAGCATGAAGCCAAAGCAGAACAGACAGATGGAAATGCACCTTGATGGTAATGGTGGACCACGGTATGAATTAATTGTACCTTTCCCATAATCTGAACTTCCTGTTATATGTGCTAATGGTTTCTTACAAGCCACTCTTAATTGGGTTTTCTATTACATGTATCTAACAAAATCTTGACTAAATTTAATATTTCTTAGAATCAATAAAATTTGTAAACTCAAAAGTAACTGAATTTCATTCTTTTTTTCCTCTCATTTTACATAATTCCAGAATTTCAGGTTCAAATAAACCATGAAAAATGCCACTCTTTTGTGTGTGGGTGCACAGACACACACACATCTACAGTGTTACAAATGTATACGTGAGTGTGTAGTTGTGTACTGTAAGGCAGTAGAGCATCCAGAATTCAGAGGGAGTGTTCTGGAGCTTATACAGCAACGAGGGAAGGCACAGTGAGTAATAGAAATATTGTCAGGGAGGCAACAGGGATAGTGGGGAGAGGAGCTGGCTTGTGTAAAGGCTTGTAAGTAGAATCTCAGACACACTCTAAGGCACACTATTACTATTTTGAAACATTAGTATTTCTGCTCAGTGTTAGTTGGCAAACAATTTTAAATAAAAAGTATGAATATTCACAATCTATTTACTTTTTTATTTTCAGTCTTTAAATTTATTTTCTAAGATAGAAACCCAAATGATTTAAAGAATCAGATAATTCTGTAAGTTTTTTAAATGAAGAATTAGAGTTCTCCATCCTCCTTCCTTTCCATTTCTTCTTCTGTAGAGGTAGCCACTTTTGCTTCTTCTAGCTGGTTCTTTCTCTAAATAATTCAAATTCTTTGATTTTTCATTTTAGACATTACCTATTGAATTCCTGCCACGTGCAAAGTTAAAGATTTAGCTTCCCCTACTCCCTTGCTGCTACCACACATGCACTCCCTTATCATCCCCACCCCATCTTCCCATTATCATTTTGATCAGATTAACATTCAGTATTTACACTGTAGTGACTATATAAATTCAACTCAGATTTGGGTTGTGTACTAGTGGTGTGCTTGTAAACTGACTCTATGAAAAGAAAAAATATATATCCTGATTTATACGGTTTGCTAATTTCCATGGTGTAAATACCCCCACCTTGGCCAGTTTCAAATTACTGACTTGAGGTCACTAAATGAAAATTTGAAAGAGATGGGCATATTTGATTCTCAAGGGCTCTTTTCCTTTGGGTTAACAATTGTCTTGTTTGTATTTGTTTCTTTGCTACATTTTCTATGTACTTATAAATTATGAAACAGCAAGCTCCCTTAACCATGTAACTCCCTTCTTAAGATGTACAGATATATCAGATATTCTACTGATTTTATGCCTTTGAAAAAGTCTCTCCTGGCACCTTCTGTTCCAGTTGCCTTCTATACCTGGTACACCATCATCCTGGCATCTCTTTTCACTATCACCCCAAGATTCTCCTTCCCATCTTGGATCCCCTGTGTCCTTGACCTCATGTGTTATAGGCTAAATGTTGTGTCTCCCCAAAATTCATGTGTTGAAATGTTAACCCCAAAAGTTATGGTATTAGGAGACAGTGCTTCTGGTGTGTGATTAAGCCACAAGGGTGGAACCCTCATGAACAGGATTAGTTCCCTTATAAAAGAGACCACAGAGGGCTCCCTCTTGCAGCACATGAGGATACAATGAAAAGACAGCCATCTGCAAACAAGGAAGTGGGCTTTCAGCAGAACTGAATCTGCTAGCACTTTGATCTTGGACTTTCCAGCCACCAGAACTGTGAGAAATAAGTTTGTTGTTTAAGTTATTCAGTCTATGGTACTTTGTCATAGCAGCCTGAGCTAAGACACCATGTCTTTCTCTTTCCTGGCTTACTGCTTCATTTTGGTAGAGCACTTCCTCCAGTATCTTCTGAAAAAAATTTTTTAGACTCTGCATATCTGAAAATGCCTTTATTCTCCCATCACACCTGAATGATAGTAGGAATGATCCTATGACTCCAGTTTGTAAGTAATTTCCTTCAGAATGTTGAAGGCTTCACTTCATTTTGTTTTAGCTTTTAATATGGGTATTGAGAAGCCCAATGGGATTCTGATTCCAGATCCTTTGCATGTAATCTGTTTTTCCTCTGTTGAAAACTCTAAGGACTCTGTCCAAAATATTAATGTTTTTAAAATTAGAATGCATTAAAGTATCACTCTAATAACATTAGTTTCACTTGTATTCCAAAATGATCTTATGAGTAAGAAGGATGGACTACTGCATACCTTAGAGACAACATGACAGTCTATATCTGAATGTGCCCATAAGAGTGTAACATATATAAATATGTATGTTAAAGTAGAAAAGATAAAAATGTCTCCTAAAAGGGACTGATTAGGAGATTTCATATTGTGTGTATGTGTGTTTATGTGTGTGAGGGGCAGAAATTAAAGGAGGGAAAAAGCAGAAAAGCTTGGAATGGAAAAGGGGAAAGTGACTTTGCTGCTTGGCCTTGAGAATAGGTAGTTTAAAAATACTGTTAATGAATTTCTATTACTGAGAAGGATAAAGAGAAAAACAAGCAAAATGAACTATAATGTTACCTTGCAGATTAATTATCCTCATATTTTAAATAATACTAATAATCAAAGTAACACATGAGCAAGAACAAAAATTCAAGTGGTCATAAAGTGATACTGTGAAAGTAAAATTCTTCCTTCCCAATCTGCAGTCACACATTTCACAGGCTTTAATTATCTTACTAGAAGAAGGTTAACAGTATATAAAGAATGAAAAAAAATTACCAAAGGTGTAATGCCATAATACTTTTCTGCCCTTACTTTAATAAATAATAATGTATTCCATATTAGTTTATACAAGCTTACTCCATTCTATTTAATGGCTGCACAGTATTCCATTGTATTGACAAGGGTTAGCGAACTATGGCTTAAGGGCCAAATCTGATCCACTGCTTGTTCTTTGTATAATCCATGAGCTAAGAATAATTTTTACATTTTTAAATGACTAAGGAAAATAAAAAGAAGAATACTGTTTTTGCAACATGAGAAAATTATATGAAATTCAAATTTCAGTGTCCACAAACGATGTTTTATTAGTACATAGCTGGGCTCATTCAATTTATGTGTTGTATGGGGCTGCTTTTGCACTACAGCAGAGTTAAGTGTTGTGACAGAGACAGTGTAGCCTGCAAAGCCTAAACAATTCACTATCTGGCCCTTTACAGGAAAAGTTGTGCTGACCTCTTACATAGACCATTTAATTTATTTAACCCAATGTTCAAAATTCATATGAGTGAAAGGGGTAAAAGTGGCAGAATGAGCAAAGATAAAGAAGATGCAAATATGGTGAACAATTAAGAAATTCTTCACTGTGGATTTGGGTAGGAAAGTGATAAGAGACAGAACAGAAAGATAGGTTGTGGCCATACCATGCCATCATTAGAATGCCAGTTTAAGGAATCTGCCATTCATCTGGAAGGAAACTGGGAAACCTCCAAGGATTTTGAGCATGGGTGGGGAGTAGCACAAACAGGATCTACTTTAGGAGATTAATCTGGCTAGGCAATGTGGAATTAATATAGAGGGTACTGCTAATAGGTAAGGATTCTGTTTATAGGATTATTTTAATAACCCATAAAAAGGTCATGAATTCATGTGAAGATATATTCTAAAGTGTAAATATATCACTGAAATAATTTCTACAGTTCTAAAAAATCAAAGATATGTATCTCTGTGTTTATGTATGTGAATTATTTGTTTGTAAAAAAACCTTCAAGTATATCCTACCACTGAAGTTTTGGCCTACTCTCTTTCAGTACACTCAGCTACAATTTTAAAATGTGTTTTCCATGTAACAATCAACCCAAAAAACTAATTGAGTCATACACTAGTTGCTGAATTAAGCTAGACAATGGTAACTGATTATCTGATTATTTCTTAATGTATTACTTATAAGCTTAAGGCTCAAGATATGGCAATGGAAGACATACAGGATTGTCTGTTATTTCAAAGGCATAATGTTAAGTGCTCATCATAATCTGATTAAAAATCCTAAATAGTAAGAATCCTGGTCTCCTAGACAGGAGTAATCCTAATTAACCTTATAAAAATAAGATTTGTACAGTATGTGGAAAATTAAGGATATAAACAACCATTAAAAGAAAAGCCTAACCACATTATAATAATTATATTCAACTGACATGAGAGGCAATAGTCACAAAGCAGTACCATATTTTATTTTATTTTTTAAACATCTTTATTGTATAATTGCTCTACAATGGTGTGTTATTTTCTGCTTTACAACAAAGTGAATAAGCCAAACATAAACATATATCCCCATATCTCCTCCCTCTTGCATCTCCCTCCCACTCTCCCTATCCCACCCTTCTAGGTGGTCACAAAGCACCGAACAGATCTCCCTGTGCTATGTGGCTGCTCCCCACTAGCTATTTTACATTTGGTAGTGTATATATGTCCATGCCACTCTCTCACTTGGTCCCAGCTTACCCTTCCCCCTCCCCATATCCTCAAGCCCATTTTCTACGTCTGTGTCTTTATCCCTGTCCTGCCCCTAGGTTCTTCAGAACATTTTCTTTTTTTTTTTTTTACATTCTGTATATATGTGTTAGCATACGGTATTTGTTTTTCTCTTTCTGACTTACTTCACTCTGTATGACAGACTCTAGGTCCATCCACCTCACTACAAATAACTCAATTTCGTTTCTTTTTATGGCTGAGTAATACTCTGTTGTATATATGTGCCACATCTTCTTTATCCATTCATCTGTTGATGGACACTTAGGTTGCTTCCATGTCCTGGCTATTGTAAATAGAGATGCAATGAATATTGTGGTACATGACTCTTGTTGAATTATGGTTTTATCAGAGTATATGCCCAGGAGTGGGATTGCTGGGCCGTATGGTAGTTCTATTTTTAGTTTTTTAAGGAACATCCATACTGTTCTCCATAGTGGCTGTATCAGTTCACATTCACACCAACGGTGCAAGAGGGTTCCCTTTTCTCCACACCCTCTCCAGCATTTATTGTTTGTAGATTTTCTGATGATGGCCATTCTGACTGGTGTGAGGTGATACCTCATTGTAGTTTTCATTTGCATTTCTCTAATGATTAGTGATGTTGAGCATCCTTTCATGTGTTTGTTGGGAATCTGTATATCTTCTTTGGAGAAATATCTATTTAGGTCATCTGCCCATTTTTGGATTGGGTTGTTTGTTTTTTTGGTATTGAGCTGCATGAGCTGCTTGTATAGTCTGGGGATTAATCCTTTGTCAATTGCTTCATTTGCAAATATGTTATCCCATTGTGAGGGTTGTCTTTTCATCATGTTTATGGTTTCCTTTTTTATGAAAAAGCTTTTAAGTGTCATTAGGTCCCATTTGCTTATTTCTGTTTTTATTTCCATTTCTCTAGGAGGTGGGTCAAAAAGGATCTTACTGTGATTTATGTCATAGAGTGTTCTGCCTATGTTCTCCTCTACGAGTTTTATACTGCCTGGCCTTACATTTAGTTCTTTAATCCATTTTGCGTTTATTTTTGTGTATGGTGTTAAGGAATGTTTTAATTTCATTCTTTTACAGGTAGCTGTCCAGTTTTCTGAGCACCACCTATTGAAGAGGCAGTCTTTTCTCCATTGTATATTCTTGCCTCCTTTATCAAAGATAAGGTGACCATAGGTGCATGGGTTTACCTCTGGGCTTTCTATCCTGTTCCATTGATCTATATTTCTATTTTTGTGCCAGTACCATACTGTCCTGATTACTGTAGCTTTGTAGTATAGTCTGAAGTCTGGGAGCCTGATTCCTCCAGCTCCATTTTTCTTTCTCAAGATTGTTTTGGCTATTCGGGGTCTTCTGTGTTTCAATACAAATTGTGTAGTTCTTTGTTCTAGTTCTGTGAAAAATTCCATTTCTAGTTTGATAGGGATTGCATTGAATGTGTAGATTGCTTTGAGTAGTATAGTCATTTTCACCATGTTGATTCTTCCAATCCAAGAACACGGTATAGCTCTCCATCTGTTTGTATCATATTTAATTTCTTTCATCAGTGTCTTATAGTTTTCTGCATTCAGGTCTTTTGTCTCCTTAGGTAGGGTTATTCCTCAGTATTTTTTTTTTTTTGCAATGGTAAATGGGAGTGTTTCCTTAATTTCTCTTTCAGATTTTTCATCATTAGTGTATAGGAATGCAAGAGATTTCTAGGCATTAATTTTGTATCCTGCTACATTACCAAATTTATTGATTAGCTCTAGTAGTTTTCCAGTAGCATCTTTAGGATTCTCTATGTATAGTATCATGTCATCTGCAAACAGCTTTACTTCTTTTCTGATTCGGATTCCATTTATATCTTTTTCTTCTCTGATTGCTGTGGCTAAAACTTGCAAAACTATGTTGAATAATAGTGGTGAGAGTGGACAACATTGTGTTGTTTCTGATCTTAGGGGACATGGTTTCAGTTTTTCACCATTGAGAATGATGTTGGCTGTGGTTTTGTCATATATGGCCTTTACTATATTGAGGTAAGTTCCCTCTATGCCTACTTTCTGGAGGGTTTTTATCATAAATGGGTGTTGAATTTTGTCAAAAGGTTTTTCTGCATCTATTGAGATAATCACATGGGTTTTATCCTTCATTTTGTTAATATGGCGTATCACATTGTTTGATTTTCATATACTGATGAATCCTTGCATCTCTGGGATAAACCCCACTCAATCATGGTGAATGACCCTTTTAATGTGTTGTTGGATTCTGTTTCCTAGTATTTTGTTGAGAATATTTGCATCTATGTTCATCATTGATATTGGCCTGTAGTTTTCTTTCTTTGTGACATCTTTGTCTGGTTTTGATATCAGGGTGATGGTGTCCTCGTAGAATCAGTTTGGGAGTGTTCCTCACTCTGCTATATTTTGGAAGACTTTGAGAAGGACAGGTGTTAACTATTCTCTAAAAGTTTGATAGAATTTGCCTGTGAAGCCATCTGGTCCTGTGTTTTTGTTTGTTGTTAACATTTTTAATCACAGTCTCAATTCCAGGGCTTGTGATTGGTCTATTTATATATTCTATTTATTCCTGGTTCAGTCTTGGAAGGTTGTGCTTTTTTAAGAATCTGTCCATTTCTTCCAGGTTTTCCATTTTATTGGCATATATTTGCTTGTAGTAATCTCTCACAATCCTTTGTATTTCTGCAGTGTCAGTTGTTCCTTCTCCTTTTTCATTTCTAATTCTATTGATTTTAGTCTTCTCCCTTTTTTTCCTGATGAGTCTGGCTAATGGTTTATCGATTTTGTTTATCTTCTCAAAGAAGCAGCTTTTAGTTTTATTGATCTTTGCTATTGTTTCCTTCATTTCTTTTTCATTTATTTCTGATCTTAATTTTATGATTTCTTTCCTTCTGCTAACTTTGGAGTTTTTTTGTTCTTCTCTCTCTAATTGCTTTAGGTGTAAGGTTAGGTTGTTTATTTGAGATGTTTCTTATTTCTTGAGGTAGTATTGTATTGCTATAAACTTCCCTCTTTGAAGTGCTTTTGCTGCATCCCATAGGTTTTGGGTCGTCGTGTTTTCATTGTCATTTATTTCTAGGTAGTTTTTTTTTTTTTAATAAATTTATTTATTCATTTATTTATTTTTGGCTGTGTTGGGTCTTCGTTTCTGTGCGAGGGCTTTCTCTAGTTGTGGCAAGCGGGGGCTACTCTTCATCGTGGTGCGCGGGCCTCTCACTGTCGCGGCCTCTCTTGCTGCGGAGCACAGGCTCCAGACGCACAGAGCTCAGTATTTGTGGCTCACGGGCCCAGTTGCTCCGTGGCACGTGGGATCTTCCCAGACCAGGGCTCGAACCCATGTCCCCTGCATTGGCAGGCAGACTCTCAACCACTGCGCCACCAGGGAAGCCCTTCTAGGTAGTTTTGATTTCCTTTTTGAATTCTTCAGTGATTACAGATTTTTTCCAGTAATTGATATCTAGTCTCATAGCATTGTGGTCAGAAAAGATACTTGATACGATTTTAATTTTCTTAAATTTACCAAGGCTTGATTTGTGACCCAAGATATGATCTGTCCTAGAGAATGTTCCATGAGCACTTGAGAAGAAAGTGTATTCTGTTGTTTTTAGATGGAATGTCCTATAAATATCAATGAAGTCCATCTTGTTTAATGTATCATTTAAAGCTTATGTTTCCTTATTTATTTTCATTTTAGATGATCTGTCTACTGGTGAAAGTGGGGTGTTAAAGCCCCTACTATGTGTTACTGTCGATTTCCCCTTTTATTACTGTTAACATTTGCCTTTTGTATTGAGGTGCTCCTATGTTGGGTGCATAAATATTTACAATTATTATATCTTCTTCTTGGATGGATCCCTTGGTCATTATGTCATGTCCTTCTCTGTCTCTTATAATAGTCTTTATTTTTAAGTCTATTTTGTCTGATACGAGAATTGCTATTCCAGCTTTCTTTTGATTTCCATTTGCATGGAATATGTCTTTCCATACCCTCACTTTCAGTCGGTATGTGTCCTGAGGTCTGAATTGGTCTCTTGTAGACAGTATATATATGGGTCTTGTGCTTGTATCCATTTAGCCAGTCTATGTCCTTTTGCTTGGAGCATTTAATCCATTTACATTTAAGGTAGTTATAGATATGTATGTTCCTATTACCATATTCTTAATTGTTTTGGGTTTGTTAATGTAGGTCTTTTCCTTCTCTTGTGTTTCCTGCCTAGAGAAGTTCCTTTAGCATTTGTTGTAAAGCTGGTTTGGTGGTGCTAATTCTCTTAGCTTTTGCATGTCTGAAAAGCTTTTAATTTCTCTGTCAAATCTGAATGAGATCATCATTGGGTAGAGTAATCTTGGTTGTAGGTATTTCCCTTTCATCACTTTAGATATGTCCCACCACTCCTTTCTGGCTTGCAGAGTTTCTGCTGAAAGATCAGGTGTTAACCTTATGAGGATTCCCTTGTATGTTGTTGTTTCTCCCTTGCTGCTTTTCACATGTTTCTTTGTATTTAATTTTTGATAGTTTGATGAATATGTGCCTTGGCATGTTTCTCCTTGGATTTTTCCTGTATGGGACTCTCTGCACCTCCTGGACTTGATTGACTATTTCTCTTCCCATATTAGGGAAATTTTCAACTATAATCACTTCAAATATATTCACAGTCCCTTTCCTTTTCTCTTCTACTTCTGGGACCACTATAATTCGAATGTTGGTGTGTTTATTGTTGTTCCAGAGGTCTCTGAGGCTGTCTTCAATTCTTTTCATTCTTTTATCTTTATTCTGCTCTGCGGTAGTTATTTCCAGTACTTTATCTTCCAGGTCACTTATCTTTTTTTCTGCCTCATTTGTTCTGCTATTGATTCCTTCTAGAGCATTTTTAATTTCATTTATTGTTTTGTTCATCATTGCTTGATTGCTATTTAGTTCTTGTAGGTCTGTGATAAACGTTTCTTTTATTTCCTCCATTCTATTTACAAGATTTTAGGTCATCATTAGTATAATTACTCTGAATTCTTTTTCAGGTAGACTGCCTATTTCCTCTTCATTTGTTTGGTCTGGTGGGCTTTTGCCTTTCTCCTTCATATGCTATGTATTTCTGTTTTTTCATTTTGCTTTACTTACTGTGTTTGGGGTCTCCTTTTCACAGGCTGCAGGTTCATAATTTCCATTGTTTTTGGTGTCTGCCCCCAGTGGCTAAGGTTTGACAGTGGGTTTTGTAGGCTTCCTGGTGGAGGGGATTAGTGCCTGTGTTCTGGAGGATGAGGCTGGATCTTGTCTTTCTGGTGGGCAGGACCGTGTCCAGTGGTGTGTTTTGGGGTGTCTGTGATCTTATTATGATTTTAGGCAGCCTGTCTGCTAATGGGTGGGGTTATGTTCCTGTCTTGCTAGTTGTTTGGCATAGGGTGTCCAGCATTGTAGCTTGCTGGTTGTTGAGTGGAGCTGGGTCCTAGCGTTGAGATGGAGATCTCTGAGAGATCTTTTGCTGTTTGATAGTACGTGGAGCCCAGAGGTCTCTGGTGGACCAATGTCCTGAACTCGGCTCTCCCACCTCAGAAACACAGACCTGACACCTGGCCACAGCACAGAGACTCTGTCAACCACATGACTCAGAAGAAAAAGGAGAAAAAAAAAAAAAAGAAAGAAAAAAATAAATTAAAATAAAGTTATTAAAATAAAAAAAATTTTTTTAATTAAAAAGTGGGCTTCCCTGGTGGCACAGTGGTTGAGTCTGCCTGCCGATGCAGGGGACACGGGTTTGTGCCCCAGTCCAGAAGGATCCCACATGCCATGGAGCAGCTTGGCCTGTGAGCCATGGCCACTGAGCCTGCACATCTGGAGCCTGTGCTCCACAGCAGGAGATGCCACAACAGTGAGGGGCCCACATACCACACACAAAAAAAAAAAAAAAAAAAAAAAAAAAATTTGTAAGTAATGTAAAGAAAGAAGGGAGCAACCAAACCAAAAAACAAATCCACCAGTGATAACAAGCACTAAAAACTATACTAAAAAAAAAAACAAAAAAATGGTCAGACTGAACCCTAGGATTAATGGTAAAAGCAAAGCTATACAGACAAACTCACACAAAGAAGCATACACATACACATTGACAAAAAGAGAAAAAGGAAAAATATATATGTATCTATATATTAAAAAAAAAGGAGGAGAGCAACCAAATCAATAACCAAATCTACCAATGATAATAAGCTCTAAATACTAAATTAAGATAAACATAAAACTGAAGACAAATTAGATGCAGAAAGCAAACCCTAAGTCTACATTTGCTCCCAAAGTCCACCACCTCAATTGTGGAATGATTTGTTTTCTATTCAGGTGTTCCACAGATGCAGGGTACATCAAGTTGACTGTGGAGATTTAATCTGCTGCTCCTGAGGCTGCTGGGAGAGATTTCCCTTTCTCTTCTTTGTTTGCACAGCTCCTGGGGTTCAGCTTTGACTTTGGCCCCGCCTCTGCATGTAGGTTGCCTGAGGGCATCTCTTCATCCCCTCTGCTGATTAGGGGACTCTGTCTCACTCAGGCCAGGATGAGGGAGGGGTACAGAATGCAGGGCAAGCCTGCGGCAGCAGAGACCAACATGACATTGCAACAGCCTGAGGCGTGCCGTGTGTTCTCCCAGGGAAGCTGTCCCTGGATTACAGGACCTTGGCTGTGGGGGGCTGCACAGCCTCCGGGTAGGGGAGGTAGGTGTGGACAGTTACCTGTGCTTGCACACAGGCTTCTTGGTGGCGGCAGCAGCAGCCTTAGCATTTCATGCCCGTCTCTGTGGTCCTCCCTGATAGCCTCGGTTCGCGCCCATCTCTGGAGCTCGTTTAGGCGGTGCTCTGAATCCCCTCTCCTCACACACCCCGAAACAATGGTCTCTTGCCTCTTAGGCAGTTCCAGACTTTTTCTCAGACTCCCGCCCAGCTAGCTGTGTTGCACTAGCCCCCTTCAGGCTGTGTTCATGCAGCCAACCCCAGTCCTCTCCCTGGGATCTGACCTCCAAAGCCTGAGCCTCAGCTCCCAGCCCCCACCCGCCCCAGCAGGTGAGCAGACAAGCCTCTTGGGCTCGTGAGTGCTGGTCAGCACCGATCATCTGTGCGGGAATCTCTCTGCTTTGCCCTCTGCACCTCTGTTGCTGCACTCTCCTCCATGGTCCCGAAGCTTCCCCACCACTGCTACCCCCCATCTCCGCCAGTGAAGGGGCTTCCTGGTGTGTGGAAACTTTTCCTCCTTCACAGCTCCCTCCCCAAGGTGCAGGTCCTGTCCCTATTCTTTTGTCTCTGTTTTTTCTTTTGCCCTACCCAGGTACATGGGGAGTTTCTTGCCTTTTGGGAAGTCTGAGGTCTTCTGCCAGCGTTCAGTAGGTGTTCTGTAGGACTTGTTCCACATGTAGATGCAGTTCTGATGTATTTGTGGGGAGGAAGGTGATCTCCACATCTTTCTCCTCTGCCTTCTTGAACGTTTCCCCCCAGTACCATATTTTAAATGCCATCATAAATAATATAAAATTGTAATGTTATATTGTTATTATTAAAAATAATATATTAAATTATTCTTTTAAACATCCAAATAAGTTGTTCTGTTAACATAGGGATCTGAATGCATACTCTGTACTTTAAAAAAAAAAGAGTCAGCTAGACATTAAGTTAAATTGTATTAGAAAATGAACAAATAAAGTAAAAATAATTTAACACTTATAGTAGAAGTTTACATATATCAGTATGTCTTAGTATTGGGGCACTAACATGAAGAGAAAAAAGGAAATTTGGTTTAGTTCTGTTTAGAAGAGTTTTGGGTTTTTTTTTACATTGTTTATGGTTAATAACTGGCCATTCTAGTCATTAAAGTAAGCATAGTGGTTTAGAACTTCGACTCCAGTGACAGGAAGAACTGAATTTCTAATTATGTGATTTTGGCAAGTTCCTTAACCACTTCAAGCCTCATCTATTATAATGATAATATCTACCCTGAGCTCAAAGGTTTGTTGGTAGGTTTAAATGTGCTTATGAACTTAGCATTGGCCATTGTAAGAATACTAAGCATTAAATAAGTGATAACTATTGTTTTATTATAGTTATTACTTCCCATCTTAAGTTTTTCCTTTCATTGCATGTTGGCATGTTAGAAAGATGGAAGAGAGAGAATTGAAAATAAAGAGTAACAATACAATTACTTCCAATCCCCTTCCCACTCACCTACTCAAGCATTGGCTTGGGAGAAATGTTAACAGTCAATTGTTATTGCGGTTCATGGCCTTTAATGGGTACTTAAAAGACATGTTATGGAGACTGTTATTAGAACACAAAACAAAAAATTACTCAGAACGTTTGTCTATAGGGAATACTTCTGAATTCCCGTCAGAACCACTGGACTTTGAATCTCCCATCTTCCTGCTTACTAGAAACCCTTGTGAGTGTGACATTGTCAGAAACATCTGACCTGCATATTTCTCTGAGGCATTCTTGCAATATGCTGCTATATTTAATGGTCTATTTACAAGCTTAAAGAGCTGTGTTTGCTAAGACACAACATCTCCATAAATATGTAATAGACAGGGAAATAATTGTGCACACCTGAAAGAAAATTTTGACAACACTAGCCCTACTTTGCTTGTTCTGGAAAACTGCTTTGCACAAATGAGTTTCCTAGAAAACTTCATTAATCAACACATACTATTCCCTTACTGCAAAGATGGTGTTTTATTTTACATTATCGTATTGTGGTAATTGTTCTCATATATATTTTTAAAACTTCATATAAATTGGGTGGCTGGTAAGAAAATTTCTTGGTCATATAAATGATGTGCAGGGGCTTCTCTGGTGGTGCAGTGGTTGAGAGTCCGCCTGCCCATGCAGGGGACACGGGTTCGTGCCCCGGTCCAGGAAGATCCCACGTGCTGCGGAGCGGGGCCCATGATACATGGCCACTGAGCCTGCGCGTCTGGAGCCTGTGCTCCAAAACGGGAGAGGCCACAACAGTGAGAGGCCCGCGTACCGCAAAAAAAAAAAAAAAAAAAAAATGTGCAGAAGAAATGAGCACATGACCAGTTACAATGAATGCCCCAGTTGATAAAAGTATTTGTTTAGCAATCATATAACCACTCCAACTCTTCTGTGATAATTTGCTTTGCCTTAAATAATGTATGTTTTACTGATTGATATGCAGGAATGCATCACTAAACTAGTGAGCGAATTTAGCCAGCTACCTATCTCCCATATCCCAGCATGGCCTTGTTTCTCTGATCTGCCATCAAGCATGGAAGAAATTGCTATGAACTGATAAAAAATATGCTGCTTTAAAAAAAGTTACATGGTTCCCTAAGTCAAGTTTTAGGGCTAGAGACAGAAGTAAAGAGAAAACAAAGTGGGTTTTTTTGTTCGTTTGTTTTGTTTTTTAAGAAATGAGCACTGAAATCATAAACTAATCAAAGAACAGAATGCTGCTCTGTCCATGACAACTTGGAGAGCATATCCAAAATACATACACAAAATGAAAGAATGAATCAGGAAACTACTTTAATCAATACAAGTGCCTTATCAAATAAGGGATGACAGTTTAGTCAAGGTCAGACTTCAGTTGATTGTGGTTTGAGTATATGCATAGCATGATTAGAATTCTACATGGATACGTGATACAGAAAAAAAAAAAGTCAAGTGCCTGCAAACTGCAGCAATAAGAGATGAAGTCAACGGTCTACAAAATTAATCTTTACCACAAGTAAAAACTGGTTGATAAATCTTGAGGAGTTTATTTATTTTCACAAACATGAAGTTAACAGGAGAAGCACATCAGCTACCACATTTCCACACAGGGATTTTTCTTGAGAACTGAAAAGTCACAGAGGAGAAAGGTTAGAGTGAGGAAAATGTCTTGAAAGCAAATGAAACTGGCCTATCATACAAGAAAATGCCTTCAAGAAGATTCATATCCAAGAATTAGAAGCATGGGTTAGATATCTGGTAGCCCTGGGTAGACAAATGTGTATTTGATAGCAACACAGCAAGCTTTAAGATTAAGTTATATTTATTCTACAAATAATCTCCAGGACATTGAGGTGCAAGGAAACATTTCTTTGACTATATACACTCAATCAAATAAAAATCCAGGAGCAGGGCAAGACTGGCTGCACTGTTTCTAATAATGTTGGTGCTTTAGTGATTTTCATAAATTTCCAATGTTTGAAAGACTCAGTCTACAGCCTTTGCAAATGTAAAAGTTCTGCTGTATTTACCTTCAAATATATTTGTCATGTTGTAGTAAAAAAAAATTAGGCTTGTTTTCAAATGGTGCACACCTTACATTTAATTGATTTCATTCTTAAGCTGTAAATATATTTAGATAAGCCTGTTTGTTACTACTATTAGAACTACATGCATTAAGCATAATTCATTGAAGTAGATACCCATTAACTTCAGGTCAAATTGAAATTTCATTTGGAAATGTACAATACTTTGACTGATTCCATGATCTAAGTCAGTGGCAACAGGTAAAAATGTATTTTCAAGAACATGTTTTAAAATTTACTTAATATTTCTTTCCTAAAAGGAGTGCACAGAGTCATTCAAGGTGGCCACATTTCCTCCCTGACCTCTACCCATATTATTAATTACTAGAATGTAATGGCATAAGGAGGAGAGTGTGATGTCAAGTTGACAGCCTTAGCATATGAGATCTACAGACTCAGTTGAAAGTGTGCTGTTAATGTTTCATATTAATAAAAAGGAATCATATAGAGTGTGTTATATGTCTTGAGAACTCTGAATAAATGTTTTTTATACATATTTTCAAAAAGCTGCATTTTCTCATAGAGTTCGTTAGTTAACAATGATCTGATTTATTTCACTGCCTCAGTGCAACTGACCACAAAGTGTGTATATAGTGGTAAATACACCGACTTACTTTTTTTCTAATTCTTCCAAAATGGCATAAGTGACCTAGAAATAAATATATTTTTGATGAAAAATTTGTTTCCATAGTAATATGTTAAGATGTCATTCTTTGTGATAATGTAGAGAATATGAAAGTAAACTGTTGAAGTCCACTTGAAACGTAACAATTGTAAATGTAAAAGGGGATGACTGAAACATGTAAAGGGTAGATGAAATGACTTATATTGTCAAAAGTTGATCTCTGGAAGAATGATTCTTTGAATCCTTCTCTGTAGATCCATTACTTTATATGATATTGCTTCAAAACTTAATGGGCATTACTGAAATGTTATACTACCTTGGCAGTCATTACTGAATTTTATTTTTTTTGCTTTCTTCCCTGTGGTTCTGTTTGTTGGAATAGATGGTTAGAAGTATTTTTAAGGCCAGCTAACAGATTTGTTTTGTGAGTCTAACATCATTAGGAAAGTATTGATTTCACCTGCTGACTAAATAGGACATTCAATAAAAAACTATGTTCACCTTCTAGAAGAATTATTTACCTCTGGAAAACTATCCAAATGATTGTTTTAGCATTTGTGAATATGCGTTGACAGCTTTTAAGATGTTGCATCATTATATTCTATGATTCTAGTTATGTCTCCCTTTTGAGTATTTCAAGATGCTGTCATTTAGGTTTATCTACATCTTTCAATCTATGTCTAGGATGAGACCTCCATGAGCACAGGGACTCTATTCCACTTATTGCTACAACTCTAGGGCCTATGTGCCTGGCACATAGGAGGCATTTGACTGAATGATGGTTGCTTTGAGACTATATGATCATTATAGATGTAGCATCTTTAATATTCTAGTTCTTGGCCAAAATGCAAGATCCTTTATAAACGACTATGAAACTTCTGCATTAGAGTTTTAGCTACAGAAATCAGAGAAGAAAAGAAAACTACAGGTCAATATCACTGATGAACATAGATGCAAATATCCTCAACAAAATATTAGCAAACAGAATCCAACAGCACATTAAAAGGATCACACATCATGATCAAGTGGAGTTTATCCCAGGGATGAAAGGATTCTTCAATATATGAAAATCAATCAATGTGATATATCATATTAACAAAATGAAGGATAAAAACCATCTGATCATCTCAATACATGCAGAAAACGCTTTCAACAAAATTCAATACCCATTTAAGATAAATACCCTCTAGAAAGAAGGCATAGAGGGAACTTATCTCAACATAATAAAGGCCATATATGACAAACTCACAGCCAACATCATTCTCAATGGTGAAAAACTGAAACCATTTCCTCTAAGATCAGGAACCAGACAAGGTTGTCCACTGTCACCACTATTATTCAACACAGATTTGCAAGTTTTAGCTACAGAAATCAGAGAAGGAAAAGAAATAAAAATAATCCAAATCGGAAAACAAGTAAAGCTGTCACTGTTTGCAGATGATATGATACTATACATAGAGAATCCTAAAGATGCTACCAGAAAACTACTAGAGATAATCAATGAATTTGGTAAAGTAGCAGGATACAAAATTAATGCCTAGAAATCTCTTGCATTCCTATACACTAATGATGAAAAATCTGCAAGAAAAATTAAGGAAACAGTCCCATTTACCACTGCAACAAAAAGAATAAATTACCTAGGAATAAACCGACCTAAGGAGACAAAAGACCTGTATGCAGAAAAGTATAAGACACTGATGAAGCAAATTAAAGATGATACAAACAAATGGAGTGATATGCCATGTTCTTGGATTGGAAGAATCAAAATTGTGAAAATTACTATACTACCCAAAGCAATCTACAGATTCAATGCAATCTGTATCAAATTACCAATGGCATATTTCACAGAACTAGAACAAAAAATTTCACAATGTGTATGGAAACACAGAAGACTCCGAATAGCATAAGCAATCTTGAGAACAAAAAACGGAGCTGGAGGAATCAGGCTCCCGGACTTCAGACTATACTACAAAGCTACAGTAATCAAGACAGTATGGTACTGGCACAAAAACAGAAATATAGGTCAAAGGAACAGGACAGAAAGCCCAGAGATAAACCCATGCACATATGGTCACCTCATTTTTGATAAAGGAGGAAAGAATATTCAATGGAGAAAAGACAACCTGTTCAATAAGTGGTGCTCGGAAAACTTGACAGCTACATGTAAAAAGGATGAAATTAGAATGCTCCTTAACACCACACACACAAATAAACCCAAAATGGATTAAAGACCTAAATGTAAGTCCAGACAGTATAAAACTCTTAGAGGAAAACATAGGCAGAACACTCTATGCAATAAATCATGGCAAGATCCTTTTTGATCCACCTCCTAGAGAAACAGAAATAAAAGCAAAAATAAACAAATTGCACATAATGAAACTTAAAAGCTTTTGCACAGCAATGGAAACCATAAGCAAGACAAAAAGACAACCCCAGAATTGGAGAAAATATTTGCAAATTAAGCAACTGACAGAGGATTAATCTCCAAATTATACAAGCAGCTCATGCAACTCAATATCAAAAAAACAAACAACCCAATCCACAAATGAGCAGATGACCTTAATAGACATTTCTCCAAAGAAGATATACAGATTACCAACAAACACATGAAAGGATGCTCAACATCACTAATCATTAGAGAAATGCAAATCAAAACTACAGTGAGGTATCACCTCACACCAGTCAGAATGGCCATCATCAGAAAATCTACAAAGAATAAATGCTGGAGAGGGTGTGGAGAAAAGGGAACCCTCTTGCACTGTTGGTAGGAATGTAAATTGATACAGCTACTATGGAGAACAGTATGGAGGTTCATTAAAAAACAAAAATAGAACTACCATACAATCCAGCAATCCCACTCCTGGGCATTACCCTGAGAAAACCATAATTCAAAAAGAGTCTTGTACTACAATGTTCGTTGCACCTCTATTTACAATAGCCAGGACATGGAAGCAACCTAAGTGTCCATCGACAGATGAATGGATAAAGTAGATGTGATACATATATACAAGGAATATTACTCAGCCATAAAAGGAAACAAAATTGAGTTATTTGTAGTGAGGTGGATGGACCTAGAGTCTGTCATACAAAGTGAAGTAAGTCAGAAAGAGAAAAACAAATACAGTATGCTGACACACATATATGGAATCTAAAAAAAATTATAATGGTTCTCAAGAACCTAGGGGCAGGAGAGGAATGAAGACACAGACATAGAGAGTGGACTTATGGACATGGGGAGGGGGAAGGGAAAGCTGGGACAAAGTGAGAGGGTGTCATTGACATATATACACTACCAAATGTCAAATAGATAGCTAGTGGGAAGCAGCCACATAGCACAGGGAGATCAGCTTGGTGCTTTGTGACCACCTAGAGAGGTGGGATAGTGAGCATGGGAGGGAGACACAAGAGGGAGGAGATATGGGGATATATGTATATGTATAGCTGATTCACTTTGTTATACTGTTGAAACTAACACACCATTGTAAAGCAATTATACTCCAATAAAGATTTTAAAAAAAAAGAAAAAAAATTTATATGAAGTACAAAGGACTTATAATCGCCAAAGCAATCCTTAAAAAAAAGAAGTGTTGAGGACTTACACCACTTGATTTTCAAGGCTTGCTATAAAGCTACAGTAACCAAGATAGGGTGGCACAGCCATAACGTTAGACAAATAGACAAATGGAACAGAAGAGAGAGCTCAGAAATTGATCCACATTTTTACAGTTATTTGCTTTTTTGATAAAGGCAAGAAAGTAATCCAAAACCGAAAGAAATAGTTGACCCTTAAACAACATAGGGGTTAACCCACATATGACTTATAGTTTACCCTCTGTATCCAAAGTAGAACCAACCTCTGATCGTGTAGTGCTGTAGTATTTACTTTTGAAAAATATCTGTGTAAAAATGGACCCAGTGCAGTTCAAACCCATGTTATACAAGGGTCAACTGGTATATTTTTAGCAAATGGTGCTGAAATAACTGGTTACTGATACAAAAACAACAAGAACTTCAAACACTTACTTACCATACACAAAATTAATTTGAGATGGACACAGATCTAAACATAAAAGCTAATACTGGGACTTCCTTGGCAGTCCAGTGGTTAAGACTCCACGCTCCCATTGCAGGGGGCAAGGCTTTGATCCCTGGTCAGGGAACTAAGATCCCACATGCCATGCAGTGTGGCCAAAAAAAGCTAAAACCATAAAGCTTTTAAAGCAAAATGTCAGCGAGATCTTCATGACTTAGAGATAGGTAAAGATTCCTTAGGTAGCGAAAAACTATAACCATAAAATAAATGATTGATAATTTAGACTCTATCAAATTAAAAAAAAACCCTTCTCATTAAAGGACACCATCAATAAAATAACCCACAGACTATGAGGAAATAATCACAAAATATGTATCTGACAAACAACAGTATGTAGGAAATGGAAAGAACTTCTACAAAACAAAAGAGACAAACAACCCAATGATAAATGAGCAAAACATTTATACAAATCAAGCAATCAGCACTTCAAAAAATGCTGTACTTCATTACTCACCAAGGAATTGCAAACTATACCACAGTAAAATACGAATACACACCCACTAGAATGGCTAAAATTGAAAACAGTGAGAACCCCAAATATGGTGAAGATGTAGAGAAACTGAAACTCTCATATATTATGAGTAAGAAAGCCAACAACCATTTTGGGAAAAAAAATCTGGCAGTTTCTCACAATTTAAACCTACATGTACCTGATGACTAGCAATTCAATCCTGGGCATTTACTCTAGAGAAATAAAAACTTTGACAAAAAAACTTTTATAAGAATACTCATAGCAGCTTTATTCATAATAGTCAAAAATTGGAAAGAGCTCAGGTGTTCATCAATAGGAGAATGAGTGGACTAAAAAGTAGAATATTCATGAAACGGAATATTCCTCAGCAGCAAAAAAGAGCAAAAGTAGTGCTACATACAAACATGAATAAATCTCAAAAATATTATGCTGAGTCAAGGAAAACTTACATACATGAGCATATATTGTATGAGTCCAACTATATGAAATTCTAGAACTGAAAAAGCTACTCTATGGAGGAAAAAATTAGAACAGCGGTTTCCTCTGTGAGTTTAAGAGCAGGAATTGGGAAGGGACATGAGCTTTTCAGGGAGATGGTAATAGTATATTTCCGATATTGGTTTAGGTTACACAGATGTATGCACTTATCACAATTCAGAGTATGTATACTTAAGATTTATGTATTTCATTGCGTGTGAATTTTACATCAAGAGACAAACTGCAAACAATTATTGAACACTTGCTAATTATATGTACAGTGAAATACGTAGGAAGAACTGAACTTATATCTGCAATTTAACTTGAAATGCATCAAAAAGAAGATGGATTCCTGAATGGCTAGAGTAATGATAGAGAATGTGATAAAGCAAGTATAGTAATGTCATTAACGGCATCATTGGACGTTAGTATATTGGTGTTTACTATAAAATTCCTTTCAACATTGCTGCATGTTTAAAATTTTTCTTCAAAAATTTGGAGATTTAAAAGAATCAATTATCTACACTTGGCTAGTTTCAGTAACTGGTGACTCAAACTCATACTCCAATATTGTAAGTGAAAACATTCTGAGAAGCTACTTAAAGTTCCTATCAGTGAACAGCAACTATCATTATCTAGATATGGAATATCTAGAGACAGTTCAAAGCAAGCTGCCAGCAAGTGCCTCTCTCTTCTCCCTCTTCTTCCTCTTCCTCCACTTTCTATTTTTACTGGCAAGTGGGCCCTCTGTTCAGGCCAAAATGAGCAGTTAAGATGGGAATGTTAATTTATTTGTTAGTACAACAGTATTTGGGGGGAAAAAAAGAAAACAGATCACGATGCTAGCATCCTTTGTCAGCATGTGTTATCATTAAAAATACCAACAAAAAGAAGTAGGATATGATGGTTCCCCAGAGTTAAATGATGCAGAGTGATAGGGGAGGGCAGAAACTTATCTTCAACAGCTAGTTTACCTTTCTCTTCTGGCTTTTTGCTCTCACTGTCTACCCTACTAACAAAACTTATTTTCCTGATTGAACTAAAAAATGTATTTCCAGGACTATGTAAATTACTGTTAATAGTATTAAAGTATCTGCCTTCCCAGAAGCATTTCACACAATTCAAAGGCTACAGGTAAAAGAAGACTTAGGTATGAGTAGATAAGGTTTATTTTTTTAACTTTATTTTTTGCAATTAAATTATATATGTCTGCTGACACACTCACACTGTGTATCAGGCTAGGATTCAGAGAGATGTGAGGAAATTTCAAATTTGCCATTGTTCCACATATCCCACATAAAAGAATATGTGGCAAGATTTCTCCATGATTGAGCAATAAACACAAGGAGATCGTAATGGCAGCTCATAAAATGTTTCCCTGGGAGCGAGGAGAACCAAGTTCTAGAACCAATCATCTGTATAACTTCCACAAATCTGAATTCCCTGGAATCTCTAATTTTCTGAGGCCTCAAACACTTCAGCACATACAGAATCCTGGGTTTATGCCTTGGAGGGTGGCAGCCATAGATCAGACTTTATTGTAGAAGAAGAAGACGCTCCTAACAGAACTTTGAACTATTGCATGGAAGAAGTAACTACCTGAATCAACAGTCTCCTTAGAAAAACAACAATAATAATAGGTTATAATGTATATTCACAATATAACCAATTAAGCAATGAAAATAATTAGGAATTGTATGAAAGCAGGAAGTGTGAGGACATTGTTTTTCCACTGCCCAAATTGCTTCCTGAAATAAAGGGGATTTGTTTAATCCACTGGATACTAGACACCTAACTTAATAATTTACCATTGAACACTCAGCCTTTACTTTTAGCTTACAGACCTTCTTACTCTCTTACTTTGAAAGCTCACCTCAAATTAATCTAAACTGCACAAATGTTTCAGTAGGAGTCACTGCATTACCACTTGGGGACAGAGTCAATGTGTTCCACAAAGGCAACCATCTCAAGTCCAAGTCTCTGAAGAGTGATCATTTATTTGAGTCATGTCTGCTGGAATCTGTGATTCAGCTCTGGTTAAGAGAAGCTGAGCGGTCAACCAACATGCTTACCCCCATCAAGTCTTTGAACCGGCGTCTTGATTTATTATGTAAATTTACTTAAGAAGTTAGACAAATCAAAAGTAACTTGAATGTTTCACTTAAAATACTCAGCAACCTAATTCAACAATAATTTATGATACTTTTTTAACTAACCATAATATAAACATGAAGAAAAGTAATTCTCTTATACCTTTGGCTTGTTAGAAAGTCATTCTATTTTCTACTCCATCCCAAACTTGCTGTGTTCAATTGATTTATGGAACATAATCTTTTGGGTTAAAAAAAAAAAGAAGCAAAACACCAGAGGAGGATATACCAGTGGGATTATGGAACTTCCTTTTGCTCCAAAAAGGAATTCTTGCTGAAGCCTGGTCTAATGTGATGATTAATTTTACAGAACTGTCCCTGACCAATGTCACTATAGCAATGAAAATAAACTATAAGACCAGGATACAGCCAGAAGGGAAAAGTTCATTAAGAAATAAAAGTAAGGACAAAATTGCTCATTAAAGTGGCTAACCAGGGGTTGTTTTATGAGAAGATGGTTTAAAAAAAATAATAGAGGGTTGCAATGTATTTTAAAGAGATGAATTCAAATGTGACTCATAGATTCCGGTTTCAATAAAATTCTGTGGAATATAACAGTTTAGCTCCATGGAAAAAAAGAATAGTTAGTGGACCCTATTATAATATTTGAAGTATTCTAACATGAAACCTGACTTGCCCACAACTGCAAGAAGTATACCATTAACTTCAGAATTGTGGAAAAAAAAAAAAAGAAAGAAAAGAGTATAATTATTTTTTTAGCCTTGGACCTGGTCCAAGGAGAAGAAATTCCCACTTAAAATGTTTCTAAATGTGAATGCAAAAAAATTTTTTTTTTAGAAAATTGGAAATCATTTTTAACAGCTTCTAGTACTTCAGTGAACTTCTGAAGAGATTGTTTTAAACAGTTTGGTCCATTAGAAACTAGTCAACACACGTAAGAGTTGGGTGCTTCCCTTATCTACAAAGAGAAAGTAATTCTAAAGTTTATCCTTAAAAATAGTGCCATATCTTCCACATAGATAGATAGATAGATATAGATATCCTAGATACTGAAATCTGAATAGATACTTAAAGCGTGTATGATATGTTAGATCCTGTTTTCCAAAGGGAAAACATTTCCATTATTTTTTCTCATAGAAAACTGATTAGCCCATTTCAAAATGCAAGCCAAAATTCTGTATCTCATTATAGTGTCTTTTAATAAGGACAACAATGGATGTGAGTACAGCTACTTTACCCCAAAATGCAATCTGATATTTGGACGGGTTTTGAATGGAGAAGTCAAGAGTCTGAGAAATCTAGTACTTACAATAATGGTTCAGATTAGCCAATCTAGCCAGTTTGGAAATAAATCGACAATTCACTCAAGTATTGTTTGCTCATCCTGAGTTCAGCATTGTGCTAGATTATAGGAAAGTTTCCGTCTCAGAAACTTATGGTAATAACAAAGATGTAGGAGGGGAAAAAAAGTTACCATTAAGCAATTGGTAAATAAAGCAATAAAGTTTCATTTTTGCAGCACAGACATTGAGTATGGAAAAGAATTTTGGTGTTTCTTAGGACATTTGGGAAGACTTCATATATAGTAAGACTGAAATGGGACTTTTAATGCTAGCTGGGCTACAGCAGGAGAAAAATCCAGAAAGCTTCCGGTTCGGAGCTAATCCTGGTCCATAGCAAGAGCTATGTTTGTTGAACAAATGTTCTATGTTAGTGAACAACCTCGGCAAAAACAAAAAGCAGGTTAGAGAAAAAGTCTAAGTAAAGTGATTTAGATAAATTAATGGGATAAAAGTTAAGCTACTAATGACAAATTCATGGTAGCTGCCATGTATTAATTACTTATTATGTAAAAGAAACTCTACTTGGATACCACAAGTATTGCATCATTTAATTTTTATAAAAACTCTATGAAGTGGTTATTATTACCCATTTTAGAGATAAGAACATAGGAACTTAAACAGACTAAGCGACTTGCTTAAGGACACAACTAAAAAGTGACCACAGTTCAAGAGCAGGATGGTCTAGGCTGACTACCATTCGCAGCGCTATAAAGTGGAATATAAGGTAGAGGTGGGATAAAATATGCGACAGAAGAAAGACTAAAACTGTTCTAGGGTAAAAGTAAGGAGGTTCAACATAATATGGTTTTTTAGAAGGGGTTTATGGGCAGGCAGTAAGGACCAGATTCAATCCCATTAGTAATAGAGCTGAACCTAGGAGAAATTTATTTTGTCAATTAGCCCATTTTATCGCACTGACTTCTACTTTTGTGCTGTTTTCTTTGAGTTATTCATATTGCAAGTTAATTATATTTATTTTTTCTCAGTTGAGTAGCATGATGAAAATGACACTGGATCTCAATCAGAAACCCTGGTTGGAAGCTTTGTTGGTCACTGGTTGCTTGTCTAGGTTTATCTTGGGCACAACTCCCTTCCTAAGGCCCCTTCCAGCTCACTACATTATTATTACATTCCGTGCCAACCACAGTTGCCTAATATTAACTGATTGTGCCACTTCTGAATTACTGCTTGGGAAGCAGGACCTACTGATTTTATTTCTTTTATTACCCATGACCCCACAGAAAGGCAGATTGGCTAGGAAAAATAAATAAATAATGTGGGTTAGTAAATGCTTTTGGTGCTATTTACCCTTACTCTTTTGCTCACCCCTCTTTATCATCACAGTCTCAATCCCAATTCCCATCTATTTTGGTTTCAGCTGATTATATTGTTCTTTTATTTAATTTTTCCCTTGCATTTTCCATTCACTTAGAATAGGATCCCACATTAAATGAGGCTCCAGTCTCACTTAAGGATGCATTTTGCAAACCAAATAAAGTAAAATCATCAGTAAATTCCAAATGCTTTATGATGCTCCTCTACACATGTACAAATTCCAGTAAGGCTTTCGTTATGAAAACAATTCTAAGACAAGGATTCCAGATGCAATTAATAATTTTTTTTCTAGCCATGCCATTTATTTAAAGTCTATTACAAGGATCTAATATATTCAACTTTGGGGGAAAAAAACATTTAGAGAGAACTTGGACCGACAGAAGCCAAACCAGAACTTGTTATAAATTGCTTAGCATATTAAAAAATGCTGAAATAAGAATAAATCAGGATCTACCAGAGAAAATAAAGGAGAGTGGCAAGATAAATAGTTGAGCAACTCTCAAAGTCACATGATATGATGTTCTGTCATCAAAAATCATACAATAGGAAAAAGATTTTAGTAGTTACACTGCCAGATCCCTTTATTTTGAAAGTGAGAAAACTCAGGGTCAGGGACATAACTTGCTGTTTAACGACAGAGCAGAGACCATAACTCAGACGTTGAGACACAAGTCTCTAAACAATTAGAGCCATCACTAACATTTCACACTGATTTGCCTCTTTGATTTAAGAATAATACAGTCCAGTCAATATTTCTTGCTTTTTTCCTTGATTGTTTTATATATTGGACTTCTATTCTATGGGTCCTTGTTGTCTTCTAGGTTTGACAAACTAATTTTCTTCCTTATTTAAAGCACTAACTGCATTCTCAACACACTCTGAGAAAGCTGGGTAAGGCAGGATGCTTAGTCAGGGAAGCCTCCACTGTAAATGTCTCCATTGCTTTGGGGCAGCTTCCCTGGGACTACCAGGAAGATGTTCCTTGTCCTGACATAGTGGTCAGGATGGTGAAAGCACCAGGGACGGGAACACTTGGCTTCTGCTCTTCCTTGGTAAGAAGATTGCTTCCAGAACACCATCTATGGAGAAAGGATTCTTCCTCTAAGCTGACAGCATCTGTCTTCAGGCCAAGGGAGTATTTCTGGATTCTCACAGGAATATATAATGTGCATATTTGTATGTATGTATGTGTATATACATATGTGTATATATATATATGTATGTGTGTGTTTGAAGTAATTTTTTAAAATACTGGATTACTTCTCTCCTCTCTATATTTCCATGCCCCAAAGTATGAAAATAAAAAATAGATCTTAACTCATGGAAGAAAATAAACAATTTAACCAATATATACACATTCTAGATAGTCACAAAAGCTGTGTTCACTATCTATTATTAGATCTTAAGATTCTTATACCCACTTATATATAAAACTCTCCTCCTCAAAACTCTTTCTCACTCTCTCTCCTTTTCTATCTCTATTCCTATCTCTATACCTCTTGAATGAGTGTACATACACACACACACACACATACATTCCTATCTCGTTCAATCCCCGTAAGCTTAATTCCACCCCCATCAGTTTATGGTGGACAAAGAACCAGTGGCCTATAATATTGCTGTAATATTCAGCTCTCGTAACTTGGTGCCTCAAACTTTCACATGACTCTTTTGAGTGGCTTTTAAGAACAGAGGGAGTGATAAAATTAAAGAATTTATTATGCCTTCACTCTACCGTCAAAAGAGTCGAAAGGAATCGGACACAGGACAGGGAAGTTTTGACAAATTTTAGAGATGGAGAATGGGTATGAAGGGCAAAGCCAACTGAGAAGCTGGTAGGTTATGAATTAATATTAGATTGGTTGGGGCTTGGTCTGGGAGAAGGAGAGATTTCTAAAAGTGAGGAAGTGCCAGAGTTATATCCAATAGAAATTCATCCACTACATAGTTTTTTCTTGAGGAGGTGTTAGATAATATGTCCAATCAAAACTCACCCATTTCATCATTTCTCTTGAATTGTGTCTAAATATGAGTACTAAAAGATACATCTATGATTAATAACTTTGGGGTATAGGTTACATGACTCAATATATAAAATATACACTAACCTGCAATAGCATTCATGAACATGAGCCCAGACCGTTAATAGCCCTGCCTTGCTCAAGTTAAAGTTTGAGTAGATTTAAGCCATTAACACACAATCTAAAGCTCTTTCTAAATTAATTATGACTATCCACAGGTATGTACTTCACCATTGGTGATAGGTTTCTTTTCAAAATTGTGCTATCTTAACCTCAGTAGAATCTTTAAGAATGATATGATTTTAAAACATATGGAATAATAGAGATGTTATATATGCATTTTCTGTTTCATTAAACTTGTAGTTATATTTTCTTAACTGAATTTTATATTTCTAGAAGTTTAAAATATCCTCTTGAGCAACAGCTAGACGCCATTGACCAATTGATGTTAGACACTAAGTAATATTTCTTCAAATTTATGAGTTGTTCACATTAATTTCTCCCAGATTTCAAAATACTTTGATGTATTCTGAGAGATCTGGCAATTTCTACCGCCTGCTATATGTTAGAGACTCTTCTATTTATGCTATTCATTCAGATACCACAAAAAAGTATAACCTTTTAAAAGACCTTTACAGTCATTGCTGGGAATTCAAATTTAATTCAACTTCATATGGAGTTACCAATGCAAATAATTAAAAAGACAATAGAAGAGACAGATAATTTCTACACATAGGTAAATTTTCACATAACAGAAAAATGGCAACAGTATTAAAGCTAACTTTTCCTCCTTGGGATTAGCAAATTTCTTTTGACATTGATTGTAAACTATACATATTCCAATTTCAGAAACATGAAAATGTTAAAACTGTACATTTTAATTTCAATACCATATAGTATTGATCAGGGGTCCCCAACCCGGTCCGCGGCCTGTTAGGAACCAGGCCACACAGCAGGAGGTGAGCAGCGGGCAAGCGAGCGAAGCTTCATCTGCCGCTCCCCATGCCCCCTATTGCTTGCATTACCTCCTGAATCATCCCCCCAGTCCCCCCGTGGAAAAATTGTCTTCCATGAAACTGGTCCCTGGTGCCAAAAAAGGGTGGGGACTGCTGGAGATGATCTCCTTTCTTTTACTTTTACATAGTTAAATACTCCTGTGCTCTTGACACTTTGTCATCCTTCACTTTTGTATGTTCTTAATCTCAGCTTCTCCTACTTGTTCCTGCACTCCAGTGTACCCAATAGATATCTCAACAAATTTGCTCTCCCACCCTTCAGTAGCCTTCTGTGTCCAATCACTTTTGTCTTATTACTTTTTCCCCTTAAAAATATTCAGGTATGGCATCTCATTACTTCTTTATGCTACTCACTATAGCTATCCATCTTTTCACTGAAAAACTTTTCAAAGGTTAGCTCCTGCCTCTACTTTCTTACTATCCATAAGCCATTTAAATCCTCATGACCTGGCTTTAGGCTCCACCATTCTAATGAAATCATTCTCTTTTTAGGTCTGTTGAGTTTCTAATTATCAGAACCCACTGAGTTTCTTCACCCTTTATCCTATTAGACCTCGAACATTTGGTCTCTTGATTTGTTATTAGTAACTTGATACTCTTTCCTTCTTAGCTTCCAATTCTCTATACTTTTCCCATAACATCTTCTTCCCTTAATCGTTTACCTATTCCTCTTCTGCCCAACTCTCCTCCCATAAAATGTAACCATTTCTATGTGCACTCTTTATCTAAATCTCACACTTGACATCAGCCCTTCTCATAGCTTCAACAACCACTTTAGGTCAAGGATCCCCAAATTGTGATGGTCATGTCACACTTCTTCTGCATTTCCAGATTTCTGTTTATCTACCATTGATTGTCATGGCTGCATCTCAAATTGGACATACCCAACACCAAACCCACCATTACCTCTCCCCAACCTCTCCTGCTTTTTTTGAAGGTCCATGCCATTCTCCCAATCATCTGTACATGAAACCTTGGATTCACCACCAACGTTTTCTTTTCTCTTACCTTCATTAAGTCAATGATTGAAGCTTGTAGACATCACTATTTAAAAACAGTTTGTGTCTGCTCCTGTTCTTTTTTTGTTTCCACTTTTCTGATACTGGTGAAATTATTTCTTGCTCAATTATGTAAATAGTCCCTTACATTTGGTCCCTTCTTGGCCCTAATTCACCATTCCCCCAATATAGCCTCCTGAAAGCTGCATGACTCTGATCACACCCCTCCCTAGTGAAAAGTCTTATCAAACCCTCATTAATAACTACCCAATAATTTAGCCTTAGCCTAGCGTTTAGAACATCCCATGAGTGAGCCTAACTTACCCTCTCTTCAAAACCGATCTCACATTAGAGACTAGTGTTATTCAATTTAAAACCAGCCAAAACAGTCTTAACCATCATCTGGACTTGCAGTTCTGCCCGGAAATCCTTCATGTCTCCAGTCTCTACTAATCTTTATTCTCTAATGCTAATATTTCAACTCTTTCTTGACTCTTCTTACACACCCTTCACAATTCCTGTCTTACAGCAGAAGACTTCACCTCCTGCTTCAATAAAAAATAGAGGCATTGGGGCTTCCCTGGTGGCGCAGTGGTTGGGGGTCCGCCTGCTGATGCAGGGGATGCGGGTTCGTGCCCCGGTCCGGGAGGATCCCACGTGCCGCGGAGCAGCTGGGCCCGTGGGCCATGGCCGCTAAGCTTGCGCGTCTGGAGCCTGTGCTCCACAACGGGAGAGGCCACAGCGGTGAGGGGCCCGCGTACTGGGAAAAAAAAAAAAAATAGAGGCATTGGACAGGGACTTTACCCCCATCCTTACTTCTTACCTATTCTTCCCCTATAGTTCCAAAAAGAGGAGTGACTTCTTCCTGTCCAGCATCTATCCCTCCATCTTCCTCTGCATCCCACATCTTCCAATTTCTTAACTGTCTCGTTATGCCCTCTTTATCCTATATCTTCAGCCTTTCACTGTTTATTATTCACCTGATCTTCTGTCTTATAATCAAGTGCATTTCTCTTCTATAAAGTGAAACTTCTCTTGACCTAATGTTCCCTCTAGTAGTCATTTAGCTTCTTCCTTACAGAGTCTGTATTCTGGGAAAGGTAGTTTGTATTCATTTGTCTCTACCTCCTTGTCTTGCATTCACTTTCCAACTCATTGTAATATGGTTTCTACTTCCCTCACTATACTAAACGTGCTATTACCATGGTTTCCGCTAGCCTTACAGTTGCTAAATCCAATGGGAGGTTTCAGTCCTTGTGTCAATTGATGTCTTTGCAGAATTTGAAACTGTTTGCTACTCTATCCTTATTGAAACTCTCCTCTCCCTTGTTTTAGGTGATAACTGCTCTAGTAGGGCTTTCCTCCTACCCCTCACACCATTTCTATTTCTCCCTTGAAGGCCTCTGTCTTTCCATCTTTCTTATCAATGGTTATGTTCTCTGCCCTCTTCTCTTCATGCTCCCTCTAGGTGAATTCATCCATCTCCACATCCTTTTTGCCAATGATTTCCAAACCTATACTTCAGCCTAAAATTCTGCTCCAGGCACCAGAACTATAAATTCACTTGCCGCCTGGTAATTACCACTTGGCATCTCCAAATCAATCTCATTCAAAACTAATTTTATTTGTTCATTCCCTTGATCCCCAACCACCAGCAAACCAAACATATTCATTGTCCTTATTCCTTACCTGGATAAATGACACAACCATCAATATAGTCACCCCAGCCAAAAGCATCCAGTGACTCTCCTCATCCTGTTAATTCCATCATCTTAATAACTTGTCAATACAAACTTGCCTGGATAACTACTGCAATTTCCTCACTAGTCTTTGCCTCCAGTCATGTCTCATATCTTCATCCTTCAACCTACATGATGCTTCCAGAATGATGTTTCTAGCATATAGATCTGACTATGTAACTATCTTGAAATCATTTATATGAGTTCTCATTGGCTTTAAGATGAAACTCAAACTGTTTGACTCCAAATATCATATCCATGGAGATTCTTAGTGATGTAACTGAGAATCCAGGGTCAGAAAACACAAAACAGAACACGGAAAATGGTAAGACAGCAATACACATTTACCAGCTATGTCTACCTTTCCTTGGTCCTTTGCTTACCCTTTTCTCTCAACTACAGAACACCACAGAATCTTTTAAAAATAATATTGCAATGATAGTATATATAGAGCTCAATTAGATTTTTTAATGCATTTTCAGACTTACTGCTTAATTTAATCTTCATTATACTCTATGAAGTATACTTACATGTAGATTTTACAGGTGAGAAAATTGCTGTTAATTAATTTCAAGTAAAATCCCCAGGATCACTAAGCTTAGTGAGGGCTAGAACTAGATCTTGAAGGTCCTTATTGTATTCTTGGACTCTATGATCTTTCCATTATTTCCCTTTTTTTATTGAGGTATAGTTGATTTACATTATTATATTAGTTTCAGATGTACAACATAGTGATTCAAAAGTTTTATAGATTATACTCCATTTATGGTTATTATAAAATATTGACTATATTCTCTGTGTTGTACAATAAATCCCTATAACTTATTTATTTTATACATAGTAATTTGGATCTCTTAATCCTCTACCCCTATCTTGCCCCTCCACTCTTCCCTCTCCTTACTGGTAAAGACTAATTTGTTCTATATATCTGTGAGTCTGTTTCTTTTATGCTATGCTCACTAGTTTGTTATATTTTTTAGATTCCATATATAAGTGATAGCATACAGTATTTGTCTTACTCTGTCTGGCTTATTTCACTAAACATAATAACATTGAGGTCCGTCTATGTCATTGCAAATGGCAAATTTTCATTCTTTTTTATGGCTGAGTACTATTCTATTGTGTGTGTTTGTGTGTGTGTGTGTGTGTGTGTGTGTGTGTGTTATCACATCTTCTTTATCCATTCATTTGTTGATGAATACTTAGGTTGCTTCCATATCTCAGCTACTGTAAATAATGCTGCTATGAACAGTGGGGTGCGTGTATCTTTTCAAATTGGTGTTATTGTCTTCTTTGAATATATACCCAGGAGTGGAGTTGCTGGATTATATGGTAGTTCTGTCATTAGTTCTTTGAGGAACCTCCATACCGTTTCACACACCAATTTAAATTCCCACCAACGGTGTATTAGGGTTCCCTTTTCTCCACATCCTAGCCAATATTTGTTATTTGTGGACTTTTTGATGATAGCCATTCTGATGGGTATAAGGTTATATCTCATTATGGTTTTGATTTGCATTTCTCTGGTGATTAACTATGTTGAGCATTTTTCATGTGCCTGTTGCCCATCTGTATGTCTTCTTTGGGAAAATCTTCAGTTCTTCTGCCCATTTTTAAATTGGATTTTTTGTTATTTTGATATTGAGCTGTATATATATTTTGGATATTAACCCTTATTGGTTATATTTTTTGCAAATATTTTTTCCCATTCACTAGGCTGTCTTTTCATTGTGTCAATGGTTTCCTTTGCTGTGCAAAAGCTTTTAACTTCAATTAGATCCCATGTGTTTATTTTTGCTTTTGTTTCCTTTGCCTTAGGAGACAGATCTAAAAAAATATTGATGCAATTAATGTCAAACAGTGTTCTGCCTATGTTCTCTCTAGGAGTTTTATAGTTTCCAGTCTTACTTACATTTAGGTTTTTAATCCATTTTGAGTTTATTTTTGTATATGGTGTGAGAAAATATTCTAATTTCATTCTTTTACAAGTAGCTGTACAGTTTTCCTAGCACCACTTGTTGAAGAGATTGTCTTTTCTCCACTGTGTAGTCTTGCCTATTCTGTTGCTCATTAATTGACCATAAGTGTGTGGGTTTATTTCTGAGCTCTCTATTCTCTTCCATTGATCTATGTGTCTGTTTTTATGTCAGTACCATACTGCTTTGATTATTATAGCATTGTAATACAGTCTACAGTCAGCTCTATTCTTCTTTACCAAGATTGTCTTGGCTATTCAGGGTCTTTTGTGCTTCCATGCAAACTTAAAAATTATTTTTTCTAGTTCTGTGGAAAACGCCCTTGGCATTTTGGTAGGGATTGCACTGAATCTGTAAATTGCATTGGGTTGTATGGTTATTTTAACAATATTAATTCTTCCAATCCATGAACATAGTATATCTTTCCATCTCTTTTTGTCATCTTCAATTATTTTCATCAGGTCTTACAGTTTTACCCCCTTGGGTAGATTTATGCTTAGGTACTTTTTCTTTTTGATGCAATTGTAAATGGGCTTGTTTCTTCAATTTCTCTTTTGATAGTTCATTGCTAGTGTTTTAGGGTTAGTGTTAATGTTTAGTGTCTCTACTCGTGCCTTGTTTTGTTTTTTGTTTCGGTTTGCTAAAAGAAGTTGCCTTAACATTTCTTGTAAAGCTGGTTTGGTGGTGCTGAACTCTTTGCTTTTTCTTGTCTGTAAAAGTTTTGATCTCTCCATCAAAACTGAAAGACAGCCTTGCCAGGTATTCTTGGTTGTAGGCTTTTCCCTTTCATCACTTTTTTTTTGGCGGGGGGGCTGCATTGGGTCTTTATTGCTGTGTGTGGGCTTTCTCTAGTTGCAGTGAGCAGTGGCTACTCTTCATTGCGGTGTGCGGGCTTCTTGTTGTGATGGCTTCTCTTGTTGTGGAGCACGGACTCTAGGTGCACGGGCTTCAGTAGTTGTGGCACACAGGCTCAGTAGTTGTGGCTCACAAGCTCTAGAGCACAGGCTCAGTAGTTGTGACACACAGGCTTAGCTGCTTCACAGCATGTAGGATCTTCCTGGACCAGAGCTCGAACCCGTGTTCCCTGCATTGGCAGGTGGATTCTTAACCACTGCACCACCAGGAAAGTCCCTCCCTTTCATCACTTAAAATATATCATGCCACTCCTTTCTGGCCTGCAGAATTTCATTGAAAAGTCAGCTGATAGCCTTATGGGCATTCCCTTGTATATAACTTACTACTTTTCCCTTGCTGCTTCTAATATTCTCTCTTTATCTTTAATTTTTGCCATTTTAATTACAACGTGTTTTGCTGTGGTCCTCTTTCATTGATCCTGTTTGGGACTCTCTGTGCTTCCCGGACATGGATGTCTGTTTGCTTTCCCAGGTTAGAGAAGTTTTCAGCTATTATGTCTTCAAATATATTCTCTGACTCTTTTTCTCTTCTCCTTCACAGAACCCTATAATACAAATGTCAGTATGCTCAATGTTGTCCTAGAAGTCTTTTAAACTGTCCTCGTTTTTAAAGTTCTTTTTTTCTGTCCAGCTTCAGTGATTTCCACTACTCTGTCTTCCAGCTTGTTGCTCTGTTCCTCTGCATCATTTAGTCTGTTGTTGATTTCTTCTAGTGTATTTTTCATTTCACTCATTGTATTCTTAATCTCTTTTTGGTTGTTCTTTATATTTTCTGACTCTTTGTTAAAAACTTCTAACTTCTTGTTTTGTTCATCTATTCTTCTCCTGATTTCTTTGATCATCTTTAAGATCATTACCTTGAACTCTTTCTCCACTTTCACTTAGTTCTTCTTTTGTGGTTTTATCTGGTTCCTTCCTTTGCAACATCATTTGGAACATGTTTCTCTGTCCCTTCATTTTGCTTGACTTGCTGTTTTTATTTCTGTTTATCTGGTAGGTTGGTTATGTTTCCTGACCTTGGAGAAATGGTCCTTTGTAGGAGACATCATATGCATTCCAGCAGCACACTTCTCTCTGGTCACCAGAGCTATATGTTCTACGGTTCCTCCTATGAGGGCTGTGTGGGTCTTCCTGTTGTGGCAGGCTATGTGGGTGATCTGGTAGGTGTGGCTGGCCCCTGGTATTGGTTGGTTGCCAGCCTCTGGTTGGTGGGGCAGGTCATGAGGCAGCTGGCTATGGAACCCTGAGGGGCCCCAGGCTTGTGCCAGCCCACTGGTGGTCAAGGCTGGAACCTGGGGTCTGGCTGCAGGGACCAGGGCTCCCAGAGATGGTGTTGGACCACTGGTGAGTAGGGCCTGTTCCTGACACAGCTGGCTGCAGAGCTGTGGTTGTCCTGGGGCTGCTATCTGTCTGCTCATAGGTGAGGCTCATCCTGAGGCTAGTGCAGGCTAGCTTGTGGGCAGGGCCAGGGCCCAGGAGATTCTGGGGCTTGTGCCTTCCCACTGGTGGGTAGACCTGGGTCCTGGCGTCTCTGGCTGCAGGGGCCTGGATATAGTGCTTTCACACTGGTGTGTGTGGTTGGGTCCTCAGCCTTCTGGTGGGCAAGGCCATGTTCAGGGGTGGCTGTGGCCTGCCTTAGGAGGTCTTAAGGCAGGTAGGTGGAGCTGTATCCCTGCCCAGTTAGTTGCTTGGCCTGAAGCTTCCATACTGGTGCCTACAGGCTAGTGGGCGGGATTGGGATTGGGTCCTGAGGCTAATAGCTAGAGGGAGGATTCCAAAATGGCACTTGTCAGCACCAGCGTCCATGTGATAAGACAAGCTCCCCAAAATGGTTGCCGTAGTGTCTGTCTCCAGAGTGGGCTCCAGTTGTCTCCCAGGAGATTCTCCAAGATCAGCAGGTAGGTCTGACCCAGGATTCTTTCAAATTATTGATTCTGCCCTAAGTCCCTGAGCATGGGAGATTTTGTGTGTGTCAAGAGTGGAGTCTCTATTTCCCACAGCCCTTTAGGTCTCCTGAAAGTAAGCCCCACTGGCCTTCGAAGCCAAACTTTCTGGGAGCTCGTCTTCCCAGCACACGATGCCCTGGGCTGGGGAGCCAATGTGAGACTCCGATCTCTTATTCCTTGGGGAGAACCTCTGCAATTGTAATTATTCTCCCATCTGTGGGTTGCCCACCTAGGAGTATGGGTCTTGACTATACCGCGATTCCACTCCTCCTACCTGTCTCGTTGTGGTTCCTTCTTTACATCTTTAGTTGTATGAGATCTTTTCTGGTAGGTTCCAGTCTTTTTCCTTGATAGTTATTCTGTAAATATTTATTATTTTGGTGTGCCCATGAGGGGAGGTGTGCTCAGGGTCTTTCTACTCCACCATCTTGGGACTATGTCCAGACTCTATGCCCTTTCTATTCTTTTTTTCATGGTACTTCTCAATCTACCTCAGTGGATCACAACTTCAGTGAGATATTAGAATCACCTGGGAAGTTTTTAAGAAATAATAATGCCTGAGCTCCACCTACAGAAATTCACATTTAATTGGTCCAAGAGAGAACCTGTCTCTCTGTGTTTTGCAAAAACTTCTTGGGTAACTATAATGTCCAGCCACAATTCTTTTAAATAGGTACATATTTATCTTCTTTGGATGATCCTTGATGTCACGTTCATGTTCAAATTCCTCACTGTATTTCTTTATGCTTTGGACGTAGCATGCAAAAAACTTGTGACTTAAAATACCATTAAATATTAGAACCAGAAAAATAATCAAGCCAAAGGCCAACCATGTTCATAAGGAAAAAGGTTAGCATTAAAATTCAGATGACTGAGCTTAAAAAAAAAAAAAAAACCTAAGAAAAATGTTTGTTCACAGTCTGGGGTTTGAAATGTGGCCCTACAAAAATAAATAGGTCTTAAATTCTGGTAGAAGCAGTTTGGGGGATGCTGTACTAATCAATTCCCCAGTGAACTAGCCCCACTAACCTTATAATTTTGGCACTCCCTAAATTGTGTTTTTGTAACAACTTGCACAATCTCCATTTTTTGCATCTTCCTTTTCTCTGGTGTAACTGACCTTAGAAGATATTGACAGTCCTGAACTAAATGATGAAACAACCTCTTTTCCCTTTCAGCCCACCTGGGAAAGATACCCTTGCACATAGTCATTTTTAAAGTATAATTAACAAGAAAAGGGGAAACTGGTTAATAAAATAGAATTGTATTAAGTTCTGCCCCATGGTACTTGAGAAATACTAGGACAATGACATTTATGAGCCATGCTCAAAAAGGAATGGGGGATGAACTTCCCTGGTGGCACAGTGGTTAAGAATCCACCTGCCAATGCAGGGGACACAGGTTCAAGCCCTTGTCCGGGAAGATCCCACATGCTACAGAGCAACAAAGCCCATGGGCCACAACTACTGAACCTGTGCTCCAGAGCCCACAAGCCACAACTACTGAGCCCATGTGCCACAGCTACTGAAGCCCATGAGCCCTAGAGCCCATGCTCCGCAACAAGATAAGCCACCGCAATGAGAAGCCCATGCACCACATTGAAGAGTAGGCCCCACTTGCCACAGCTAGAGAAACATGCACAGCAACAAAGACCTAATGCAGCCAAAAATAAATAAATAAAATAAATAAATTTATTTAAAAAAAAAAGAATCTGCCTGCCAATGCAGGAGACATGGGTTCAATCCCTGGTCCAGGAAGATCCCACATGCTGCGGAGCAACTAAGCCCTTGCACCACAACTACTAAGCCTGCGCTCTAGAGCCCACAAGCCACAACTACTGAGACCATGTGCCACAACTACCAAAGCCTGTGCACCCTAGAGCCCGTGTTCCATAACAAGAGAAGCCACTGCAATGAGAAGCCCATGCACCACACCAAAGAGCAGCCCTCGCTCACCACAACTAGAGAAAGCCTGTGTGCAGCAACAAAGACACAGTGCAGCCAAAAATAAATAAATAATAAATAAATTTGTCAAAAAAAAAAACAAAAAAAGGAAGGGAGGAAGAAAGAATTGCCATCCAAGTCAGTTAAAAAAACTCATCCCCTGCCTCTCCACGCCCTGGAGTATTTTTCCAGAAAAGGAAATATCTGTTGATCTTCTGGATGCCTCTGAGTGAGACAGACGTCCCCATCAACAATATGTGCAGAAATCCTGCAATTTCCACAAAAGGGAGATCTGCCTCCAGGTTACAAATGGGCTTGGGGACCTGACTGAGATGGTTTGCAGCACGGGGTATACAAGATGTTTCCAAGCAAGGACTGGGAAAGAGAATTCAGCATTGATTTAGAACAGCAGCTTTCAAACTATTCTGCCTGGGATGGTAAGACATGTAACCCTTGTACATACTGACCCAGTATATGCAGAAATGTATGTCTTTATGGGTGTGGTATGTATTTAAAAATAAATTTACAAGGAAGAGTTTTGCAATCCATTAGTAGGTCATGAAATCAATTTTGCATGTGTCAACCAGCACTTTTAAAAAAGAGTTTAATCAGTTTGCCTTTTACACATTAACAGTGAGTATTATTTTATGACTTCAGTTGCATACACTAATTTCTAAAAGACATAAACTCACAGGAGTTTACTAAATCTAAAGAAACCAAATTAAGTAATAATATCCATGAAAGGAGACGGAAACCTTTTGCCAATCAGTGGGTCTCAGGACGTTTCAATCACTGTGTCAACAAATATACACTGATCAAAGACACCTTGCTAACCACTGAGGAAAAAGTGTTCCAAGTAGACCATCTTCAAATTTCTCCTCTGCCCACTGGTTATTCCAAGCTTAGCCTTACTTATGCTAAGAACCATACCCAGAGCCACTGTTGTGAGAGAAGGATGACCAAAGTTTTGGGGGAAGGTAGATACAGCTGAAAAAACACATGTGTTGCTATCTTATCTCTATTTTTCCAGTTTTGTTTTGGGGTCTCTGACCACGGATGCCCAGGACTTTCATTATGAATTCCCATTGCTTAGGGTCCCCAGGTCAGGTGCCCAACCAATTCCAGTGCTCTTGAGCAGTTACTTCCTCTTCTGCCTCACCGAAACTTACCTGCCCTGTAATGCCACCTTTCTTGGTCTAAGAGATGAGATAAAAGGCTCTTGAGGCATTAATGGTAATAGTATCTGAAATGTGATATCTTTCCAGCTAGCATCATCCTTTCGACAGGAGCATTCCAACAGCACGAGTACTGTAAATAATTTAGGGTAAGTCAATTCATCATTTCAATCAAAGGGATACTGAAGTGAGCTAGAAAGATACTGTCTGTACCCTTAAAGGAATTTTGAGTTTGGCAGTAAAGACAGATATTAAACAAGTAAGTATTGATATAATATGAAAGTGGTATTTAAAAAGTTAAGTAAGGGAGATACATAAATTTATAGAAAGATAATTTAGTTAAGTCTAGTGGGTCAGACAAGTCTTCTGAGGCAATAGCATTTAAATGGAGGCTTGTGGATAAGTAGGCATTAGCTAGGTGAGGGACGAGGGCCACGACATGGATCTTTGTAGACAGACTGTCCCTTGACTAGCTGTGTACATTTGGGAAAACACTTTTAACTCTTAAGCTTCAGTTTTCTTGTGTAAAAAATCAAGGAAATAAACCAATCTCAGATGATTGCATATAAAGCATTTAGCACAAGCTTAGTACTTAGTACTCAATACTTAGCCACCAGCAATGTAGCAGTGGTACTAGTACCGGTAGTGGTAGCAACAGTACTCAGCCAGTGGAATACTGGTTTCCAGATGAAAGATGAAATTTATGTGAATCTTTACAGACTGGGGTTTATGGGAGAGCTGCATATTCATAAGCCTCACTCATCTGAAGTACAAGACATTTGATGGGCAACTAATGGCTCTGTGAGGCCCTCAGAGGCAAGCAAACAATCTCAGAATACAGGTATGGAGCAACCGGCATTTGGCAGTAGGAGCCCAGGAAGTCCTGTAGTTAGAGAAGGTCTTTCTTCAGAACAGGAATGTGGGACTCCTGCTTTCATTAACTCATTATCTTCTGTGTTATGGTTTATACTGAGGCTTCATTTACTCTTTCCAAGATAATTTAAACATGTTTTAATAGTTCAAATTGGAGTGAGCAGACTGAAGAGAAGCCTTAGTTGATGCTCCTCTTACATTTGTCATGTCACATCTTTAGTATGGACCGAACAATAAGAATAGAAACCATTCTGAGAAATACTAATAATTGTTCCATTGTATTGATCCAGTGATAAGCAGGAAATGACTACGCAAGTGAATATGTTTTTCAAGCATCAATAGAAACCTACACTCTAAAGACAGTTCATTCATCTTTTTTTGTTTTTTTTTTACCAGATAAAGGAAATTATTCTTTTGATCATTCTTTCTTAACAACAATAATAAATCATTCTTCATAAACTCTTTCAATTTAAAGTGTTCTGGTATTAAATAATTACTGCTCAGTGAGTAATAGTGTCCCAAGAATGTACCAAAACAAGAGCCCAGTTATAACCAAACTCTATTCAAAAATCTCTCAATGGCTCCATGGAAACATGAATCTTATATAACTCTTTAGTTTGGCATATGGCCCTCTGATTCCAACACATTTTACTAAGTTCATTTGTATATGATTCCCAGACACTCCAGCTGAACTAGATTACTCATGGTTTCCCACACACAGCCCTCAATTTCCTGGCTTCCTGCCTTTGTTTATGCCATTGCTTCTATCTATAACAATCTCCTCTACTCTGTAAAACCCTACCATCCATCAGATCATCCCAAATGCCATCTTCCTTTCAAGATCACCAAGTCTTTCTTGGTCTCGAAAATTTGATGGGACTGCCTTTTCCGAAGGCTCCCAATACTTTAGATTAATGTTATCTACCATTTTTATGCTATTTGTGTTTTAAATTTATTTATCTGCCTCATCTTCCTTTATGGATTGTAAACTTCTTGGGGCCACCTACTGCATTTTACCATTCTTGTATTCCTGTACCATTTCTCAAAATGCCTAATGCTATGGTTAACATAGAGGTTGAGAATATGGACTTCGGCGGCAAAAATAAATAAAATGGTGTCCTGAATCTACCATGTCACACACACAAATCTGTGTGACTTTGGCCAAATGGCAATCTTTTTAAGCTGTATTTCTTCATTTGAAAAACAGCTAGGTCACATGACATCCTCTAGCAATGTGATGAAGGCTTTGAACATTGCCCAAAGGTAAATATACAAACCTATATATACAATGTCTATATACATATACACTTGCATCTACCCATTGGTGTTCTAGAGCAGAAGATCTCAAATTGTGGTCTGTATATGCTTGGAGGTCCCCAAGACTTTATAGGACATACAAGAGGTAAACCTATTTTCGTAAATACAGTCAGAGATTATTTACTATTTTCTCTGTGTCAACAGGTGCACTGTTGACACAAAAGTAATGATGGATAAAACCATTGGCATCTTAGGATGAATCAAGGCAGTGGCACCAAGCTGTCATTGTATTCATTGTATTCTTTATTAGTCATTTTATTCTTCACTGCTATGCACTTGCCGTTTAAACATGACAGTTTCACTTAAAGTCCTTGAGGAAGCAATAAAAGTAATTAATTTTTTTTAGATCTCAAACCTGAGTCACATTCTGTGTGTGAAACACGAAGTACACATACAGCACTTCTGCTGAAGTACAGTACAACAGTTGCACTGAGAAAAGGCATGAGTGTTTGAGCTGTGAGCTGAACTAATTGCTTCTTTTTTATTAAAACTTTTATTTTTACTTGAAGGAATGACTGACCACCAAACTAGTATTCAGACCATAGTTTAGGTATTTGCCAGACATTTTCTCACAAATGAACAAAGGGAGCTTATTGTTTCGAGGAATAAAAACTGAAAGTATTTGTCACCAAAGGTAAAATTTGAGCTTTCAAGCAAAAATGAAAATTTTAGAAGATTTATATAGGCCGCTGTGAGCCTAATAGCTTCCCAATACCTGAAGAATTTTCTGAGCTCAGAGGTGATACTAACAAATAGTATTTTTAAAATAGCTTGTATTATAAAATGTGTCAACATTTGGAAGATCTGCATAACTCAGTAGCCAATATTTTCAAATGACCAATGCATGATGATATAAAATTATGTGGGGGTAAAAGACCGATCCAAAGTTAGTGAGATAAAACAATCTATTTTCACGTAACAGAATTTTAAAAGTTCATCAATAATGGTTTAAATCGCACATGGCAGCTACCTTTAATAAAATAACACTTGTTCAGTTTTGCTCTAACCCAGATAAACAAAATCTCTTTGAGTCCTCAAGCATTTTTAAGCATGTTCTCTTGACCTGAGAACAATGAAGCTCCTAAAGTAATGGTTCCCAAGTTAAGAACATTGCTCTAATAAAAAGCCCACAATTCCACGAAGTGAAGTATAGGCTTCTGCCATGCCAGCCCCGGGTTCCTAGAGTCAGGTCTCTGTGTGAGAGGAAATCTCTCTCATGAAAGTAGGAGACTGAAACAAACAAACAAAAAAAGAGAGTGTAAAATTACAAGGATGGCAGGCCATGCCGAACTGGCTCTGGGCTTTCCGGTTCCCTCATTTTCTTCTGCTGGGTCAGCTATGGCGGCCGTGAAGACCCTGAACCCCAAGGCCGAGGTGGCCTGAGCCTAGGCGGTATTGGCGGTCAACATCAGCGTGGCCCGGGGGCTGCAGGATGTGCTGAGGACCAACTTGGGGCCTAAGGGCACCATGAAGATGCTTGTTTCTGGTGCTGGAGACATCAAGGTCACTAAAGATGGAAATGTGCTGCTTCATGAAATGCAAATTCAACATGCAACAACCTTCTTAACAGCCAAACTAGCAACAGCTCAGAATGACATAACTGGTGATGGTACCACTTCCAATGTCCTAATCATGGGAGAGCTCCTGAAGCAGGCAGATCACTACATTTCTGAAGGTCTTTGTCCCAGAATAATTACAGAAGGATTTGAAGGTGCAAAGGAAAAGGCACTTCAGTTTTTGGAACGAGTCAAAGTAAGCAAAGGGATGGACAGGGAAACACCATAGACGTGGCCAGAACATCTCTATGTACTAAAGTTCATGCTGAACTTACTGATGTCTTAACAGAGGCTGTAGTGGACTCCATTTTAGCCCTTAAAAAACAAGATGAACCTATTGACCTCTTCATGGTTGAGATCATGGAGATGAAACCTAAATCTAAAAACGACAGAAGCTTAATCAGAGGTCTTGTTTTGGACCATGGGGCATGGCATCCTGATACGAAAAAGAGAACAGAAGATGCTTACATCCTCACATGCGACGTGTCATTAGAATATGAAAAAACAAGTGAATTCTGGCTTTTTTTTTTACAAGGGTACAGAGGAGAGAGAGAAACTAGTGAAAGCTGAAAGAAAATTCATTGAAGACAGAGTTAAAAAAATAATAGACCTGAAAAAGAAATTCTGTGGTGATGCTGATAAAGGATTTGTTGTTATTAATCAAAAGGGAATTGACACCTTTTCCTTAGATGCTCTTGCAGAAGAAGGCATAGTAGCTCTGTGCAGAGCTAAAAGAAGAAATATGGAAAGGCTGACTCTTGCTTGTGGTGGGGTAGCCCTAAATTCTCTTGATGACCTAAATCCTGATTGTTTGGGACATGCAGGACTTGTCTATGAATATACATTGGGAGAAGAGAAGTTCACCTTTACTGAGAAATGTAACAATCCTTGCTCGGTCACATTGTTGATCAAAGGACCAAAAAAGCACACTCTTACTCAAATCAAAGATGCAGTAAGAGATGGCTTGAGGACGGTTAAAAATGTTATTGATGATTGCTGTGTAGTTCCAGGTGCTGGTGCAGTGGAAGTGGCAATGGCAGAAGCCCTGATTAAATACAAGCCCAGTGTAAAGGGCAGGGCCCAACTTGGAGTTCAAGCATTTGCTGACGCATTGCTCATTATTCCCAAAGTTCTTGCTCAGAACTCTGGTTTTGACTTTCAGGAAACTCTAGTTAAAGTTCAAGCAGAACATTCAGAATCAGGTCAAATTGTGGGTGTGGACTTGAACACAGGTGAGCCAATGGTAACAACAGAAGTAGACATATGGGATATCTATTGCATAAAGAAACAGCTTCTTCATTCCTGCATTGTGATCGCCACCAACATTCTCCTGGTTGATGAGATCATGAGAGCTGGAATGTCTTCTCTAAAAGGTTGCACTGAAGCTCTTCCCTTGTATCATCTGAATCATGAAGACTCTACAGAGTGATACTAAGAATATAGCTATGGAATTTTTGTCCAAGCTTCAAAAGATTTTCAAAGGATTTTTTTTCCCATATAAAAAAAGGAGAGAACACTGGCACCTATTCAGATTCTGAAGTTCTGAAATTATAATTACAGTATTTTTTAAATTGCACTGCAGTGTACACATACAGCAGGCCAAACTTACCCAATAAAAAGGACATTTTATTTTAGCTTCAGTGATATAAAAATACATGTTAGATAAGCATATGTTATCTACCTTGTTATTAAATATTCCTTGAAAAACAAATTTTAATGGTTTAATAATTCTTCTAATGAATGTATTTTAATTTATCTCCAATAGTTCCCCATCATTAAGCATTTAAGTTTTCAATTTTTATGCTAGTTATAAATAAGACTTAAGTAACTTAAGGTTCGGAAAGCATTCCTGCTTCCTTAGTATAAATCCTTTTGAGCAGGGGTTCTCCCAACCCCCAGGCTGAAGACCAGTACTGGTCAGCAGCCTGTTAGGAAGGAGGCTGCACAGCAGGTGAGCAGCGAGCAAGCAAGGGAAGCTTCATTTGCTGCTTCCCATGGCTTGCATTACCGCCGAACCATCCCCATTCCCCCCATCGCTCACATTACTGCTTGAACCATCTCCCCTCTTGAAAAACTGTCTTCCACGAAACCGGTTCCTGGGGCCAAAAACATTGGGGACCGCTGCTTTTGAGTAAAAAGAAACTATTGGACAAATTGGACTTTTCATGCTTTATGAAATAGCTTTGGTAAAATGCTTCCCAGAAATGTTAAGTTGTAGTGAGTAGAAAGATGGAATTAGAGGCAAGGGAATTGAAAGAGCTGCAAGTCTAAAGTGGCAAAAATAGGAAAGGCAGAGGTTAAAAACATGGTTGAGGGCGTGGTGACTAAGGACTAGGTGAGACAGGAGATTTTCAGGCAAGACCGTTATTTTTACACCTCGGAACATTTGCTTAGGCTGATATCCCTCCCAAACTGTCTAGTGTCCTCTTTTTTTCACCCAAGTTACTGTTCTCTTCTACATGTTTCCACAAAATACAGTAGGTATATCTGAAGCCCTTGAAAGTGAAGTTGTGTGTTGCTACACTTTGTGTTTTGAGGACTTGTCAGTTGCCTATAGTGAGTGTGCAATAAATATGAAGTTGAAAAAAATAAAATAAAATTACAAGGATGAATGCCTCTTTATCTTATCTCTCCCCAGCAGAATCCTGAAAATATAGGTGAAAATTAGATTTTTTAAAAATTAGATTGTATTTCTTTATGCTCTACGATGAAATTATTTTTGTGAAGAAAACATGCATCCAATTTGTTTGAATGAACATTTTCACATAATGAATTATCATCACGCTCCCCTCCCCCACACAAATCTTTCTGCAGTTGGTCCACTGTTTTATGAAAATTTTGATTATTTATTAATTAGAACAAAATGAGTGGCATGTAGACAAATAGCCATTTTAAAGAGATTTTCATGAGTTATAAGACACAGTGTCTACAGAAATATTCAGCTTGGTGAATCTAATACTCAGTGAACGCTTTCCAGACCATATTAAAACATTTGGCCACAAAAGGAACTTTTCTTCTGTTTTACTGTTTAGATGGGCTTAGGAAAGGAAAGAAAAACAAAAGGGAAGAAGAAGTGAACAGAAAAGTTAGGAAAAGGAGGCTTTTAACCATCACATGAGCAGTAAGGACAAATGTACTGAGATCCAGTCAGAAGTCTTTTAGGACTCTCCCATCTTGCTCTTTTCTCCTAACGTTGGCCTGTTGCTGCTACTCAGGACACAACTGTCACAAGGTGGAAACACAGAGGTAGCCTCCTCCATACTACTTGGTTGGACCTACAGTTAGTTTTTCTGCTTATAGCTCTACAATCAGGTGAATTGGTTCTTAGCCTGGAATGACAAGAACCTTTGACCTATTGCATTATACTGGTTTCCAGGAGATTTTAAGAACAAGGATATGTTAGAGTCCCAGGAAAAATACACATATCTAAGTAGCAAATTTTATCAGAAGTTGTGATGTCTGAACATAAGGCAGAAATAACTGAGATTCCTTATAAAAATGCCAGGAAATCCATGAGACACAAAAGATATCTAGAAGATATCTATTTTTCTAGGAATAAATTTTAGAGGGGAAAAAATTCTTCAGCTTTTAAGACCTCTCATAATTTGTTCTCTGCCACATAGCCCTCAGCAAAACTTCACATTGTCTATCAATGAAGGCAAATTCTTAAGGCTTCTAATTTCTGAGTCTCCATATTCTCGCATACCCCAACCTTAGAGATCTTAAAGAGAATGCCTTTTAACGCTAGAAACATGTAAATATGCTATGAGTGTTCATGTGCCTCTTTCCTGGTGTAGTAAAAGTAAATAATGATAAATAAGGTTATAGCTTTGAAAAAAAATACTTTCCTCCAATATAGTTTCGATGGTGTTTCTCAAAAAATGCTTCTCACTTCTGGGTATTTCCAAAGGTCATGTTGCTTCTTAAAATCCGGCCCCATCATTCTTTGTACTCCCTCATTTCTACCCCACTTTCGTTTTTACCCACATGCATCCATATGATTTCAGCTTCCCTCCTCACCACCCTCATGCTTCCAGGAATCCTGAACTTGTTCAGTGTCTTATGTATTTGATTTAATTCTCTGATCACATCTTTAGTAATTTTATTTATTCAGTAAGTATGTATTGAGCAACTGCTATAAATCAGGCACCAATAACATACTAGGTATCCAGAGAGGAAGAGAAGACATATCCCCATCCTTAAGAATCTTACAGATATCCCAATCAACACCCCAGCAAGTAATTTTGTGGATATCGACAAATTGATTCTAAAGTTTATAGGGAGAGCAGAAAACCAGAATAGCCATACAATTTGGAAGGAGAACAAAGTTGGAGGACTGACACTACCAGTCAAGTCTTACTATGAAGCTACAGTAATCAAGAAAGTGTGGTATTGGTGAAAAAAGAGACAAATAGGTCAATGGAACAGAATCGAGAGCCCAGAAGTAGACCCACATAAACATAGTCAACTGATATATGACAAAGGGGCAAAGGCAATACAATGGATCAAAGACAATCTTTTCAAAATGAATCTAGACACAGACCTTACATCATTTATAAAAATCAACCCCAAATGGATCATAAGACTAAATGTAAAACACAGAACTATAAAACTCCTAGAAGAACATAAGAAAAAAACTAGATGACTTTGGGTATGGTGATGACTTTTTAGATACAATACCACAGACACAATTCATTAAAGAAGTAATTGATAAGCTGAACTTCATTAAAATTAAAAACTTCTGCTCTGCAAAAAACGATGTCAAGAAATGAGAAGACAAGCCACAGACTAGGAGAAAATATTTTCTAAAGACACATCTGATAAAGAACTGTTATCCAAAGCATAGAAAGAACACTTAAAACTCAACAGTAAGAAAACAGACAACCAGATTAAAAAATGGGCAAGAAATTTTACCAGTCATCTTACCAAAGAAGATATATAGATGGCAAATAAGCATATGAAAAGATGCCATCAGTGAAATGTAAATTAAAACAACAATGAGATACCAGTATACACCTATTAGAATGGCCAAAATCTGAAAGATTGACAACACCAAATGATGATGATGACGTGGAGCAGCAGGAACTCTCATTCATTGCTGGTGGGAATGCAAAATGGTACAATCACTTTGGAAAACAGTTTGGCAGCTTCTTAGAAAACTAAATGTACTCTTACCATACAATTCAGAAATTGCATTCCTTGGTATTTATCCAAAGAAACTGAAAACTTATGTCCACACAAAAACCTGCACATGGATATTTACAGCAGCTTTATTCATAATTGTAAAAACTAGAAAGCAATCATGATGTCCTTCAGTGGGTAAATGGAAAAATAAACTGTGGTACATCCAGGTAATGGAATATTATTCAGTGCTAAAAGAAATGTACTATCAAGCCATGAAAAGACTTGGAGGAAACACAAATACATTCTTACTAAGTGAAGGAAGACAATCTGATAAGGCTACATACTATATAATTCCAACTATATGGCATTCTGGAAAAAAGGAAAATTATGGAAACAGTAAAAAGATCAATGGTTGTCAGGAGTTGGGAAGGAGGGGAGAGATAAACAGGCAAAAGACGGAGGGTTTTTAGGGCAGTGAAAATACTCTGTATTATACTATAATGATGGATACATGTCATTATATATTTGTCTAAACCCATTGAGTGTACAACACTAAGAGTGAACTCTAATGTAAACTATGTTCTTTGGGTGATAATGATGTGACATGCAGGTTCATCAACTGTAACATGTGCCACTCTGCGGGGGATGTTGATAATGGGGGAGGCTGGGCATGTGTAGGGGGCAGAAGGTATATAGGAATCTCTGCACTTTCCTCTTAGTTTGCTGTAAACCTAAAACTGCTCTAAAAAAATAGTCTTTAAAAAGCAAACAAATTTACTATTGCTTAGGGGAGACAATGACACAATTATAATATAGTATAAATGCTATAAAAATAATATTATACCTATAGATTTTGCCTCCTTATCTTGACTTTAAACTCCTTAAAGGTTTGGTTATATATTTTTAAAAATTCATCAAACAAAACTCAGGCCCAAGACAGTATTCAATGAACATTGTGAACTAAAGAAAGGAGATACTGAACCCTCACCTAAATGTAGTATGTCCACAACCACATCAGAGGTATGAACCCAGCCATATCCTGTGTGTGGCAATATCTGGACCAGAGGAGGTATAAGAAGCTCATTTACCAATGGCATGGTAAAAATTCCAAACTGAGTGTTCCCAACATCTGTGGAAACGGGTGTGGCCATATTCAAAATCATGGCCTGTGGCAGTAAATCTCATTGAAAATTTGCCAGAGTAGACAAAAACCACAGGAAACTGTGATTTACAAAGTCTTAACTTCAAACTCTACAGGGTCTACTCAATCTCTCACACATCATACAATAATAACTTAAATAATACGATGTTTGGGAAGTATCTCCTGATAGAGTCAGACTACTCCAGGAGACAACTGGGCCAACAGTCGGACTTTCTACCTTTGAGGCATATTGTGGTTAACTAGGCAGGAGAGACGGGTAAGTGGAATCAGTGGGCCTTCTGCTCCTTCACTCAGAAGTCCTCATGATGACCAGCACTGGAGCCTGGGGTTCACCTACCTATCTCTGCAATTCATCTCAGTATCAAATCCTAAGAGCATAAAATACAGGTTACAAAGTATTGTTATTCTCAAAGCAATTTCCTGTAATCATGCATTGGATCCTTCCCACAAAATACGATCCAATTAGGCAGTCCAGGAATTTTATATTGATTTCATCCATGGACAAACTGAGGTACAGAGAAGTTAAGTAGCAAATGTTTATGGTCATACAGCTGGTAAACTCTATCACCATTATCTCTCAGAGATTGAGAGAGGCCTATACCATTCCATATATTTAAAAGAAGTATTAAAAAATGTCAAAACGGGTAGACAAATATCATGTAATATTTTTTAAATGTTTTTAACAAATAAATATTATTAATATATGATATACAATGCAAAATAATTACAAGTAAAGGAATATGTGTGTGTGTGAATGTGTGGATTCACACATATATATTCTCCAGACAGTATGACCTAGTAATCTATGTGTAGGGTTATATGACAGATATTTGGTGGCAAGAAAACTCTTATTTACCTACACAATAGCATTTTCCCCATTGGCAGAAATATTCCCAGTCTGAGAAAATAATGGAAATGAATTATTACTGAGCTAATATAATCATAGTATTATTCTCATTATTTATTTAGACGTAGTCACGGGACCCAATTCTGGTGAAAGAGACCTTTCTACTTTGGATCATGTTATGTACGGGTATGATGTCTGGATCTGTGGGAGCCATTTTGAAGTAATGAGGTGGCAATACTAAGAACAAAACAAAGTGTTAATAATGGAAGAGTAAAAAAATGGAAGAGCTTGTATCTGTTCTCAATGACTTTACTGACCCACCAGAACTGCCAGCCTGTGACTACTTTATTAATCTAACAAAATATTTTTCTAAAACCTTAAGAAATAGAACTTAGTTGGGCTTTCTCTTATTTGTATTTGAAAGCATCTTGACTACAATTTTCTTCTTTCAATCTTGCTCATGATTATATGTAAAACTTCTTTTGGAGAGAACATCAACATATATATTACAGGCCCTTTGTGAATGTGAAGCCAAAGCCAGCTGCCCTCCCAGACCTCCCTGCTGAAAAACTTTCTCTTTGCATAGAGAATGTTAGAGATCAGACCAGGACTCCTCAGCTGTTAGACTCCAGACTAGTATTTTTCTGACACACAGTGCTCTGTGGAACTACCACAAAGGTTATCTGGTCTTCCTATCACTAAGGATAAAAACTAAGGATCTTGTATCATATCTGTCTCTCTCCCAAAGCAACATGAATTCAATGATAAAAATCAACTCCATTAAAACAAGAATTTCTAGGTTCAGATAGGTGGTGTTGGGAATAATTTGAAGATCAGCAGAGTAAGATCAATGAAAGCAGAATATCTCTCCCTTCATGACTGAATATGCAATAAAGATAAATGACAGTAAAGTACTTCAGAGATTCATAGAATTATGCTGACTTTGTGACTTTCTTTCTTTTGAGGATCTCAGAAAAATTATGTGAAGAATGCTCATCTTCACATCAGACTCAGGTATTACACATGTGAACAGGAAAAAGAGAAGCTCATTCACTGCCCTGCTCTCCATTCACTTTGTATGTGGTGTGTGGGTGTACTTAAACAGTATGCCTATTTATATTCAATCACATATGGATGCTATATATGAATTAGGTATCTATAATGCAGATATTTTAAATATTTGTTTACCACCAACTGCTTAACTGGGATTTCCATGAATAGAATAAAAGATGTATGCGCTAAATATATGTGTAGATGTATATGAGGATCTGGTATAACTTACTATTATTTCCTTTTATGGGTCAAGCAGGAAAAAAGAGAAAATCAAGTATCCTAAGTAAATTTTGCCCATTTCTATATATTTCCCCTGCCATGAAACAACATGCTTAATACACCATAAACATCATTTTAAGGGAGAAGGAGAGATAATCATCTAGGGAAAAAAGAAACCCCAAGTTTAAAAAGAAAATTATCACAGTGGTACATGGTTGTTCATTCTTTTTGTAGAAAATATTTTCATGTTTATTTTAAGTCCAATAAAAATGTAAGTATTTTAAACAAACAAAAATGTGTCAGGGATAACAATAGGCTATTTTTGAGTTTGGAAGAAAAAAGAAGCTTGCCAGGAGTAGGCATGTATATTTTGAAGCATACTGCTTCAAAAAGCAGGATGTCGGGATGTTGCATCTTTAATTTTTCTGTTAATTATGGATTGAGCATTGTTGTGAATCTTGTCCTCAAAACCGAGCTCAGAAAATAAGAGCAGATGCTCATCCCCAGGTTTGGCTCATATGGGAATTGAACGGAACATATTGGTTTATAATTAATGTAATTTGTTGGATTATCTTTTGTGAAGGAGCGAAGGTAAACAACCTTGCAGCATTGTAGTAATATCTTTGGAGCTTGGAGCTTCTATAGTTATGGAGAAAAAAAGAAAAATGAAAAGGAAAAAAGCTCTTCCTGTCACATTACAGGGAATTTTGAAATGTCTGTCACATTCAAACGTACTTTTAATTAATTCAAAGGAAAGAATTAGGTGAAAGGCCCTAAAGCTAATCACAAGTAGTGTGTAAAATGAGAGCCACTGGTTCCCCAGTGGGGAATTTTGATAAATTGAATTCTCTTTTCCATTTGCTTTAATTTCATTGTGCAGTAGGGAAATGGAAGGGAAACATTTTCCCTTCTCTCTAAACAGGAAATTGGGCACAACACAAAATTCATTGATTTGAATATTTATCTTTTGGGGGGCACTGTATTATTCATAAGAAATATGTATACAATGACTTTTCTCCACAAAGGTCAGGGCGTCTGTGTATCTCATCTTTGTTTTATTCTCCATACCCCTCAGAGGTATAGATGTTATCTTCCGTTTAAATAAACTCATTCATGAAAAAAAGAAAGTAACCTTAACCCTTTTCCACACACAACCAAACCAAGAAGGATAAACACCTTTTGGTGTGATGTTGTCCAGTCACAAAATGTTTCCTCTGCCTCACATCGATCTCGGGAGCATGTGTATAACTTTAGGTCTTTGACAATCTTTGACTCTCCAGTTTTGATACTGGATCATCTGAATTTTCATTTTGATACTTTTCTGTGTGTTATATACCATTTAAAAAAAATGGTTTTCTTAGCTTCTAATAGAGTAGTAGGTTTGAAGCTTTTTGTTACCTTTATATGATTAACAGGTAAAAAGTATATTTTAATTGACTTTTCACTTTTTTCATATATTCTTACGTTTGATTGCTAAAAATAAATTATTCTTTCCAATATCTCTCAACTAGAAACCCAATTTAAGGCCTCACAGGTCCAGAATTTGGTAGTAATTTGAGAAAAAAAAAAAGGGGTGGGGGAGGGAGTGAAGACATTTAAAATTTTTATTTAAAAGCAAATGATGTGCATCCCCTTTAAAAACAATTACATAAATAATGTTAATCTTATATTTATTGTCTAAAATGAATTCCCAAGTTTCATCTTAGAAATGACTTCCTTTAGAAGCCTTTTCAGAATACCCTCCATCCAAAGAATGATTTACATGTTCTTTCTGTGTACATTATAATACCTCATTCTTTCCCACATGATATTCGGTACCACACCCTAATAGAATTGCCTGCCTGTTTGTCTCCCCTATTAATATGTGAGTGTCTAGCATTTTACTGTACTCTAAAAGTATTTGTTGAAACAATGGAAGAAATGGGGTATTGTTTGACCCCAAGAATCTAGAGAATGAGGGTAATTTTTAACAAAATTAACACCCATGTTATCTTTATTTTAGAATGTAATCACATTTATGGAAGTCCAAGGAAACCAGAGTGATGATTTAGAAGGTGATATTAAATTCCTTACACAGGCATAATTTTCTTGACTACTTGTTGTAAGTCCAGAGGAGGGTAAAGTGAAAGTCTCAAGTCAATTAGTTCACAAATAGCCATCATTTATTGAAAACCGATCCATATGTTAGTGTTGAGAGGGATATAGTGGAATTTTGGGGGAGGATCTCTACATTGTAGTAAGAAAGATAGAACTAACATTTACTGACAAAATATGGTATATAATTAAATAAAAAATTGTGCAGCACATGATTTTCTTAACCATATGTGGCCAGAAAAGAAGAAAATGTTTAGGGCTGGAATTATCAGAGGTGTCAAGGAGGTGAGCAAACACAGATGACTTGTGTAGGTTAGCATTAACTCTGGCCAGGTTAAGATGCCTTACATAGAGTCTCATTTAATCCTCATTGTCTCTTTTCAAGTCAGGCGTTTTGTCTTCATGCTACATAGAAGAAAATAACAGACAAATAAATGAAATCCCTAAGGTAATACTACCAATTAATGGTATATCTGGATTTGAGTCCTGATTCCTTCACAGTACTACATGATGACTGACAGAATATATAAAAAGGAACAGAGAAATGAATTAAAAATCATCCAATAAAAGAGAGGGCAGACATAAGTAGATGAAAAAGAAGTAGTGGAGTGCCATTTCACTAAAGACAAAGAAGTAGAGTGTTTCAAGAAGGAAATACAGTGAACAGTGTCAAAAACTACAAACAGGTCAAGGAGACTGCATTTGTCATTGTGTTTGACAACAAAGATGGTGATTTTTGAAAGAGTTGCTTCAGTAAGTGAGTGGAATGAAAACCGCTTCAGAAGTAAGGACAGAGTGATAACAGAAGAGCAGCATAGGTTGATGTATGTGTTAAAAATAAAGCAGATACAAGTTAACTAGAAGAAAGAGTGACTAAGGTCAAGCAAAGGCTTGCCTCAAGATAGAGAGATGTGAATTATTGAAACTAGAGGAGGGAGAAATGGAATGGAGAAGAAAGGGACAAGTGGGAGGCAAAAAATCTCAATCTAGTGTACCAGGGCAAGGTTAGCACTTCTAAGACTCTTCTTCTGAGACTGGGAAAATTTGAAGAGATGTCTGTAGCAGTAGAAAAAAACAGAATGATATGAAGATGAGAATCAATGAAGGATAACCTTGATCTTTTTATTTTAAGAACAAGGTGAGCTCACTAGCTGAGAAAAGGAGCAGTGAGGGAAGTGTTGAAGGCTGGAGGAGAAACAAAGTCTGTTGCAGCTGAAATGGTAACAATGAAAATCCTCCTTCCTCAGGATCATCTACATAAACTTAACTGCTTATAAGGTATCTTCCTTCCTGATCAAATAAAAATGATGATTTGGCTCTTAAAAATCCCCAAAGGACTTTAGGACAATCTGGATGGCATGAAATGGTAAGGTCTCCAGTGCAAAAAAAAAAAAAAAGAAAAGAAAGAAAGAAGGAAAGAAAAAGTGGACAGATTGACCAATATAGAAATTCTGGCCTTTCTCCAAAATTACAGCATGTCATTGGCAAAAATTAGAAGTATGAGCCAGATCTCAATTCAATTCTATTTCTGCTACACTCCACTGTCTCTCATATAACATAGGTATTTATGTATATGATTTTAAAAGCACTGGTTTGAAAAACTATATGAGAACCATACCTAATACCTAGTTTAAAGAAGCTTGACTATATCCTTTGTTTTGCTTTAGGGAGTAAATAATTTGTTTCTACTAATCAAAAATTTTACCAGGTTATTTGCAAACATATAGACAGCTACTGACCTCTCATCCCTTCAGACTTGGATTCATTTTATTTTTAAACCATTGAATGCTATTCATTCTAAACTTCTTGGTTGAGAACTGAACCATAGGTGATAAAAACCAAACTGAACAGTGTTCAGGCAAATATGTGAAGTGAGCCAAATTTATGTTTGGAGATTCTGTTTTCCTGTGCCCAGGAATCCAACTCAAATTTTCAAATTCTCAAATCTTTGCCCATCTATATATCAACCCCATGCTCCATGTTCCCAAAGAGTATAGATTGCAAGGAAGATGATCCAAGGAACTCACACTTATGGACATGGCTTTTTTTTTTTTTTTTGCATTCAAACTAAACAAATTTTAAAATTATAAATAATAAAAAACAAAAATTATACTATAAACAATGTTGAAAGAAAAACAAAAGTCTTGGGGGAAATCTTTGTAATAGATATATCAAAAACTAATATTAAAAAAAGGAAGAAAATCTAAACCTATCAAGAGAAATTAAGTAATTTTAGTGCCTCCATACAGTGTATCCATTTTTTTTGTATCCTTTTAAAAAGATGAGGCATATATGTATATTCATTGATATGGATAGTTCTTTTGACATATTTTTAAATGTAAAAAGGTATGAGAGCAACATATATTAGATAGTATACACCTATGTATATCAAGTTATGTGTTCACTCCTAAAGAGGAGGAATCTGGAAGAATATTTACAAAATATTGATTGTGCTTTCTTATAGATGGTGGAATTTAAGGTTTTCTTTTAATGTCTTCTATATACTTTCCATATTGCTTAAGTTTTAAAGTATTTATTATCTTTATAATAAAAAAGTAAAATAATAAACACTTCAGGTAGTATCTTAATATTTATAACTGCAAGGGAATGGATGTATCATCAGTTTTATAACTGTAAGCGAATGGATTATCATCAGTTTTATAATTTTCAATTATAGTTGGTAAAATAGGTCCTGTGATATGAATTGTTTTGGCCAGTATCTATAAGTTAGTCTCCTGACTTTGCAGTACTCTTCCTTCTCTACCATACTGCCTGAACATGAACAAAACATGCACAGAAAAATAACTCATTTAGACATTTATAAGTTGGTAGACCAGAGTCTTCATTTATATCGTACTTCTAATGCATATGAGCTTCTCTCCATTCAAAAAAGGAAGAGTGCACCAAAGTTAACTCAAGAAAGATGTGTTGGAATATTGAAACCACAAAAGCTAGCAAAGATTCTGAAAACTCTTCAAAATTTATATTTGTTATTTTTAGGAAGGCTTCTTTTAAAGCCATATAAAACATATATATCTCATAGAATTTTGAATTAAGCTACAGCAACAGCAATGGATTTTGTGACCTGAATCCTAGGCTTAAGGTCATAGATGGACTACATTTTCAGCTCAGGGATGTGTTTTTCTAATGAGTCACAAATGCAACTGCTATAATAATAGTTTCATGCCATACTCACTAGAAAACTGTTCAGTCAAAGAGAATGAGAAGCTTATCACAGATTGATGACTTTCTGATATGGGATGTTAAAATTTTCATATCCTTATAAATTAAGAAATACTAGAATGAAGTGACCAGATGTTCAGCTTCCTTTCTGGAATTTCAAATGTATGTGTGTGTGCATGCATACAACAGAAACCATTCCTCTGAAGAGCAGAGATTTCTTATCAGAAAATGTGTCTTCTTACACTGTCATCAACCTTCATTTATTATCCATAGTGCTTACATTTCAACACCTTGCATTTTTACGTCCTCTTTTATATAGGAACTACACAGATTTTAGAAGACATTCTTTAAAAAAAAAAAAGGAACTGTCTTTCTCCTACTAGAGCTTAGATGAGTGCCTAGGAAATGCTAAGTAAAACTGGGGAGAAACCACCCATGAAACCTCAAAGGAATTTTAAGATAGCCAATCTTTCTACCTTTGTACTCTAGAAGTCAAAAGATTCTGCCAAGTAGATGAAAGTAGAAAACACGGCAAGGTCAATTCTTGTCTTTTACCTTTTCCTTTCATGACCTTCAGGTGTCAGTCCTCTAAAACTACTTTAGTCTACGTGGTACCACTAGTATCAGGAGAAAGAGAATATTTCTCAGAAATGAAGCCATAACATGATTCAAATAAGAATTCTAAGACTCAGTAGTAAAGCACCATTGTGAGTCTACATGACTGTATTAGGAAATGTACGTAAGGATGGTTTTAATAAGAAACTTACAACTTTTTTTTTAAAGTTCAGAAATAGGCATTTTTTTTCAAAATTAAAAAATAGCACATATTCATAATAGTCATGGCAAACATCCTCCAAAAAAGCATGCTACAATACTCACTGCTCTTTTATTTCTATTCTTCTTCTGATCTACGATCAAAATTTATTTTTCAAATTTTGTTCAGAAAGTAAATGAAAAACAAACTGTTTCTTGGCTGAGACTCTGAATTCTTGGCAATTAGCACACTAAAAATAAATTCACCTTCCATTGATCTACACTATAATAGGGCTACAGACTCTTTTTCTTATATTGTTATTCTCATTTGAAATGCATCCCTAGTAAGATGCAAAAGCATGTTATTTTATCTTTATTTATATAATTATAGGATGTTTAAAGTTTCTGACCCATAAAGCTGCCTTCCAGAAGTAGAAGTCTGGTCTAGACGGGCTTTCCTCTCAAGTTGATTAAAATGAGGATGAAGAAATATCTTCTCAGAAGACTACACCAAACCAATCCATTTTATCACTAAAAATTCACCTCTTAAAATTTTTTAATATTTGTGTTAAGACAAGAGTTGCTGGGCCTACTGTTTTTAAATACAAATATCCTTGTAAATGTTAACCTATAAAAGTTAACTTGATACCTTAGAACAGGTTAGAAAAACAAATTATTCCAAGCAAATTATTCTGAAACCTAGCTGAGAGTAAAACGCTTAAGAGTTAGGATATAGAAGAAAAATTCCCATTTCAAGGTGGTGGTGAATAATGGGAACCTAGACACTCATTAAACAATAAGAAGACTCTGTGGGAACCAAAGAACTAAGATCAGAGTGTGATTCTGGCAGTGTGTATGAGCAAATACGGATCCATCTGTAAGATTTCTATTCCTTAGTGAGGGGCTCATCCAGCCACAGTTCCTTCCAGTTCTTTGCTAAGATGGAATATTGCCCTCTTCTACTGTCTGCCACCAAAGGTAGGAGAAAATAGGAAGGGGGTAGGCCCTTAGGTGTAAGCTAACCAGATGGCTGCTGATAGGGTGTCATTGAAATATATCTCAACATACTCTGATGAAAATAATATTTTTTCCACTGTTGGAGACAGATGTTGAATTTCCCATTTCTCTTGTTGCCATGTGTAGGGACTTTGGTCTCTCTCTGTTTTCCATGGGGTAAGGAGCAGAAAGAACTGAGCTCACTGTCTCTTCAATAGTAGAAGAGAAGATGATGAAGGTACTGGGCTGGTGAGAATAAGGTAAGAGAGAATTTTCAAGATGAGAAGAGGAAAGATTGAGGGAAAAAAACGCCCAAAGGGAAAGGCATAAAAGGAAAAGGAGGGGAAAGGAAGAAAGATATAGGGTGAAGCAAGTACTAATGGCCAGGGAAGACAGTGAAGGTATTCAGGACATTTCACTTATTTTAGAATTCTGCTTATATCAAATCTCTTGATATTTGTTTAATTGACTCTCTGTTTGCACTGAATCAAGTAACATGTATAAAGTAAAGAAACCAAGGAAAGAGACTTAGTAAAACCAACTTGTATTAAGTTAGGGTCCCATTAGGAGACAGAGATGACACCAGTTACTTGGACAGAGAGAATTTAATATAACTAAGTAAGTGAAGTGTTAACTAAGTAAAGTGTTAACTAAGTAAGTGAAAGAGTAAAAAGAATATTCAGGTGGTGTAGAGGTAACAGCTACAGGAAGAAGCTACCATACTTAGGGCTGAAGGAATAAAGGCAAGAGGTTGGAATTATTAAAATTTAGAAGGCTGGAGGAGAGGCTCTGTGGTGCTGAAATTCAAACTTCTAAGGCAGGGCACTGCTGGGCTGGTGCTGGTGTCTCTCAGTGTCTGATAAGGTTGGTTCTACAAGTATTGGATAAACCACAAGATGGATCCACATGCTGCTATCAGAAGGCACTGCTGCTGCCGAGATGAAAAAGTGATACTGTGGTGATGCTTACAAGAATAAGGAGCAGACAGGAAACCCTTAAGAAGTTGATGTGCGCTGACAGTAATAAGATGAAAGAAGAAGCCGCTTCCCTTCTCCATCTAGTACCGCCTACTGGCAGAGCCTAACTGAGAAACAGCTGGTGAAGTAGAAATGTGGTCGCAGAGTCCCTGCCCCAGCATCACAAAACTGAGTATAGAAGGGTGGGCTTGGAGATGAGAGACAATAGCTTAAGAACTGGCACACAACCTTTAAAAGCATTATCTTCCCAATTGTTTTTTATTCCTTAATTTTGAGGAGGTTTTATCAAAATCAGAAAATAAGGAAGGCAAAAACAGTATCCTTACTCCAGTTATAAGCCCTTTTAAATAAACCAAATTATGAAAAGCCTGTATTTATTATTTTAATAAAAACAATTATTTCATTTATAGAAAATTATTATGGGACTCTGCTTTCATTCTAAATTCTCTTTAGTTTATTAATACTCTTATTCAACAAATATTTATTGAATACTGAATGTATCATAAAGTATTCTAGGTGCTTGAAATACACCAAGGAATAAGAGACAATATTCTTGTCCTCATAGAATATGATTCTTTTTAAGAAGTAAGATTATATCAATATTCAGCAAAAATCGATTACAAATCTTTTATGAAGAAGAGAACTGGGGTACAATGTGAGATACTTTATATTGACAGTATGGCAAGAGACACATTTAAAGATATTTTGAGATTTTCTAACCACATAGACCTATCAATTTTTCCTGCATACTCTCAGATATAGTTCCCTCACCTTCTTCCTAGAACTCTAAGTAGATTTATAGAGGTATTATATGTTGTCCAAAGTTCTATGAATCATACCATCGAAATAACTCACACCCAACAGCCATAACATAGAAGCCCTAGAACTTTCCTCTTTTAGCATCTACCGCCCCAAAAGATATAAGAATAATTTAGTGTGAATAAGACAAGGAGGGAAATGTGGGAAATGTTGACTAATATGCTTCCTTTAAATAAATGTTACTATATGTAGTAACAGTTTATAAACTCATGTAGTAACAGTTTATAAACTCAACTGTAGTTTTAGCCATTTAAAAATCATCTCTGTGATGACTTTATGCCAATTAAAAGAATTGCTCTGATTTATGCTGAGATCAGGTAGTGTTTCTTGGAACCAGCATGGTCTCATTAAACTTATCTTCCATATTTATTCTTATAGATATTCAGAGAAATCTCTAAAGGCTTAATATAGCAGACTTGAATTGTGACACCTCTCCCCTGAAAAGAATCCAAAACACCTTTCTCATTCATCAAGATAGAACCTAAGACACAGGTATTATAACATAGTTTTAATATTTTAAGAGGAGGTATGATCTTCAAAGTCTTAGAAATAGTAGATTCACTGCCACCAGAAATATTCAAACTTAAACACAAACCTTTAACTGTAACTAGCCAAGAGCTTTGCATAGTAGGTGCTCCATTAAGGTTTGCTGAACACATTTTATTTATTTTTAATAATAAATAAACAAAGAAATTCTTCTGTATCTCTCAGCAATTCCTCCATTTAACTGCTCTTATGCCCCAGATGTTCTTATAGTTGGCCAAAGTAATCTCTCACTTTTCTAGGTCTCTCTGCACATAGGTCAGAATTATTTTCTTAATGCTTCCTCCTGTTCTTGTATTGCAAAGATAGATCTGAAATGTCATCCTCTGTTAGGAGATGAGGAAAAAACTACCTATCCTCTTACACCCCCATTCTTTAACCATGTTTCCCAAGAAGGTGAAGCTCACCTCTTCATGCTAAGACAGACAACTGAACATGTCATCCAATTTTCTATATGATGAGATGGAATCAGTCTATATACAAAGACACTTCAAAACCTAGCTCAAGCCAGCTCTTCAGATCACATCTCAACACCTCCTCCATATATCTTCTGAATGCCTACCCAGAGCAACAGAAGTCCAAACTTTACCCACTTCCCTTTGTTTGGCAATGTCATCTCAATACTGGCAATGATTGGGAAGTGTAGATCAGAAAAGAGAATGTTAAAATTGGGTACAGCCATACCTGATGTGCAGTGTCGTAGGAGTGATGAAGGTCACAGCTTTTCTTACTGTAGAAAATTCTATTTCAAGACCATTAATGCTGATTGTGAACTTCACAAGTACTGCCAAGTCCTTTCCCTTTTGGATATCAGTGACTTTGCTTTCTCCAGCTGCCAGACATAGCCTCCTAAATGCAAACAACTTTAAAATAACATTTCTTCCCGGGCACAAAATAACAAAAGCCAGGTTTTCTGAGAGAAGCATAAAGCCTTAATTTGGGCTCTGCCTCTGAACCATTTTAGAATTTCATAAAGTGAAAGAGCATTGGTCAGCCATTGTCTTTTCAAAGCATTTGATCTAATGTTGTTTTGTCCTTGGATTGGGTGGGAAAGTCTTCCCATTATAATACTAATAAGAAAAAAAAATACTTCCTGAAAATGAAATCCTGTCAAATTTGATGTTTTGTTTTCTAGTCACAAGGGTAGACTGCTTATTCTAGGAGTAGCTGGAACGTGGGGAGCAGAGGAACTTGAAAGAAAAACAGAGTTAGAGTTGTGTTCAGTAGGTAATATTATTAAAAATAAAATCATTTTGTAGCCTGTCATCTTGATGTTATGAAACCCAGTAGCATGTTTTTTTCCCTTTCAAATGAATTTTGTTTTTAATAAGTTTGGCTAAAAGTATAAATGCTTTTGGTGAGGTCAACTTGAACTTGTGGCTTTTCTTAGCCTTTGGGGTCTACACCTCAGAGAGTTTTCTGTTTTTATTGGAAGTTTAGATTTTGTTGACTGAGCTGGGAGTTTCTTTGTGAGAGCACTGAGTCCTTTAATGTTTTCTTTTTTGGTCTCTTTTGCTGTTTAAAAGAATGACTTGAGGATAAATTTGGTGCCTTGGATAGATAAATAAATCTGACAAAATTACAAATGACTCAGTTAACTGGAGCAGGAAGGGGAAAATAATAGTGAATTAGTTTTAAAAGGAAAATACACCCCTCAGTAAAATGCATGAAACCCTAACAAATACAAATGCCACTCAGAAAAAAAAAGTTTAATTTTTAAGGAAAGAAAATAGTCAATTCATCCTAGTGCTAAAAAACAACCAAATAAAAAAAAAAAGTTGTGATAATATCTTCCCATGTGATATATTATAGTTAACTTTATACCTTATGAAATATTTCAAGTTTTATTTATGTAATAAATCTATTTTAGTATGTTAATACAATAATTGAATTGTATAACTGCTATATTTCATTAGAAATTAGATTTTTTATTAGAAATTTATGATTTTAAAAAGAGTAAGTCACAAAGACCATAATTTGACTATGAAAGAAAGAGCTGACTTTACAAATTCAGACTGGCTGAGAAAATCAGACCTTGACTGTGTAAAAATAAGAATGTTTGTCTGATGCATGTAACATATGGGTGCTCATAGAAGAGATGCGTATTTTCAGGGGTGATTGTATTCATTGGCTGAGAGAAAGTGACGTAGGACATATAATTGCCTGGCCCCCTTTTGTGCCTCCTATTGTGAGTAGAAGAGAATCTTCTAAAAAGATAAACAAAAGTCCTTTACTTCTGTTCAACTCACATAATTTTGCCTCAGGATGATTCATTTTTTTATAAATATTATGAGGCTTGGGGTGTCAGATTAGTCACCATAGTAAGCACAGTAAGCATAGTAAGCATAGTAAGCACGATAGCTTGCTCTGTTTATGCACTCTCTATAACAGTCACTATACATAGTATTTATATATTATCCATTTGTAAAGAATATCTGGGTAATATTTAAAGAAAAAGCATTTCCTTAATAACTCAAAAGACATTTAAGTCCTTTAGAGTGTGAGGTAATTTTGAGTTTTAAATACATGAACTACATGTATATGGAAATGTACATGGAATAGGGCTAGATAGATTATTAAAATTTTGAATTAACTCTAAACTTTTAGATATACTTAAGCGAGATCTAAATTGACACAAGTTTTTGATCTTTAAAGTGGGAACAGTATTTACCTCATGAGGACTTTTGGAGATACATTAACATGATAAAGAGCTTAGAATAATACCTGGTAATACGGTAGGTGTTTAGACAGCATGTTACAGAGGAAAAAGCATGAGCTTTGTGGGTTGGAGGTTGGGTAGTAGAGAGTTAATCTTACCTTGTTTAGACTATATCTCCAACACCTGCAAACTTGCAATCTTGGCCAAGTTCTTAAAGGTTTAGTCTTTTCATCTGTAAAATACAACAGTACAACAGCTCATAAGATATGTGTGAGGATTATACAAGACCTAGTAGGTGATCACTCTTCTCTCATAGCTTAGTCTTGAAACAAGAACTATGGGATCAATTAAAATAAGGATTACACATACACACAGAATGTTGTCTGAGGCCATTCACAGCTCTTCATTTAGCTATTCTATTTACTGTCCTGAGGAATCTTTAATGTAATTACTATGTTGGTTTGGGGCTCTACACATAGTAGTAGGATAAGAGAATAGTCTTTGGTGTCAAGTAGATCTGATTTCAAATCCTCATACTGTCATTCAGTATCTCTCTTCCAGTTTTAAAGATTATCCTTGTAGTTTTAAGAAGCATGCTAAAGTTAAAATTTAAATGATTAACATAGCAGAAGACCCAGTGCTCTATTCTAGCAGACCCTGAGAGCTTCCTTCAGAGAGGTAGATAAAATCAAGTTTAAAGCATCAAGAATTCATCAGCTAATGCAGTCAGTTGTTAGACTTCTAAGACGCCCCCCAATACTCCCTGCTGCCTGGTTGCACCTGCTGTTCTGTAATATCCCCCCGCAGTGTGTTGATCTCTTTCTCTCATTCTTCTCATTTGCTGCTGTGATGAAACAAGCTGCCATCTTGTGAGCCCTTACCTTGGTGCAGCCTTGTGAGTCTAGATCCCTGACCCATAGAAACTATGAGATAATCAATAGACTTGTTTTAAGTCTATTGATTAATAAATTTGCAGATGATCTGCTATGTAGCAATATACAAATAACACAGATGAGTAGGACAAGATGACTAAAATTAGGCTGGAATTCATAGACTAAAACTGAAAAAGTGAATTATTTATGTTTTGTTTTCAAATACAAATCAAACATAAACCTTTTACACTGCCATGAAATTTTTTAGACCATCACAACTACTTTAGTGCCTTTGCCCAATTTTTTTGAGCCCTTAATTTAACAGTTATTTGTTCCCAAAAGTTTTACTTAATTTGGAAATTCTTAAATATCTCTCTAAGTTGAAAATGAGAAGCCAATAGAGACAAGTCACACTGAAGAGCCTTCAGTCCCCATATAGTATCTGTACCATCAGCAACAGCTGCAATAGAGAGTCTAATAGCATAAGGAGCCATTAAGACAGGCAGATATATTGTACTTTAATTAGGAAAAAGTTCATCTTTTTTTTTCTTTTTTTTTTCGGTACGTGGGCCTCTCACTGTTGTGACCTCTTCCGCTGCGGAGCACAGGCTCCGGATGCGCAGGCTCAGCGGCCATGGCTCACGGGCCCAGCCGCTCCGCGGCATGTGGGATCCTCCCGGACCGGGGCACGAACCCATGTCCCCTGCATCGGCAGGCAGACTCTCAACCACTGCGCCACCAGGGAAGCCCTCATCTTTTTTATACAGCTCAAAAATCTCATAAAAGACAAATAGAAGTAAATCTAATGCTGAAATTATCATCCTAAAATTGACAAAAATTGTTTTAAGACATTTTTCATAACCCCTTTCCCCAGTGTAGGGAGTTTTTCTCATTCATACTGAGACAAACTAAAACAAATCAGATTGCTCAGTGTTGTGTATTACAATGAAATTGCCAAGCCCTTCGCTTTCACTGGATTGGCACTGGCAGTACTCTTTGCTCCCAATGATCCAAAAAGCTTCCTGTCTTGCAAACCACGAAGTCTGAACAAATGCCATTTTGCCTCGGAGAGCTTCAGAGTCAACATCTCAGAGAGCAGATTGATTACCCTGTGGGGCTCCCAGCCTCTCCTTGGCCAGGTCTCGAGTCAACCAGAGCAGAGCAGCCCTCATTTAGATCATTAGGCTTTGGAAGTGGATCTTTGAAACTTGCTTGGGTTTGCACTCTAGTTTGTAGTACTCATGCTATATATATTTAAATGAATATATTTTAAAATTGTATGTCTAAATTTATTTATTTATATATATACATTTTTTCCCACTCTGATATGTTTTCAAAGAATTAATGGCACCCAATGTCCTAGCAAGAGCAAGAATATTCCAGAGCCAGAATCAAGTCATGAGAAATTGTTCTCCTCTAGCAAATATATTAACAGAGAGTCACTTCAAAGGGATATATCTACCCAGACTTAGAGCTCTAGTCTATGTCATACTGAAGTTTCTGTCTGAAAAATGTAAAAGTCAGTCATTCATTTTTTTTTAGGTATTCTAAGTTGACCAGAGCACTGCACTAATTGACAGCAAAACACTGGACTTAATACCTCTGAGGGCTCCTGGATTCCTTCTGTTCTGTGGCCACAGACTGAATCCCTAACTATAGCCAGATGTTTTATCAATGAGCAAGACCACAAATCTATTACAAATACTACAAAAACAATCTCAGTGTCTGATATATTTCAATACTAATGATAGTTCATAAATAGCATCTTCAAATGCAAAAAGAAAATTTCTTTACAGATCTATTGACTGGTTTCATTTAAATTTTCATGGTACTGATTGGTTTACAGATTTAAATGAGGACTTCTTTTGGTCTCATGTTGACATGCCCCATTTCCCCAACAGCCCAAAAAGTCTAGCTCACATAAACAAGAAATAATTCCTAGCTTTACATAAATTATTATATAGTTATGCATTCATGAGAATACAGCAAAAATATAATTTCAGTCTGGTAAAAACCAATTTAATTTTTATTTACTTCTGTAATATTTTACAGGTATTTCCATTCTTCCACTTATTATATTGAAAATATTAAAACTGATATTAACTATATTCCCAGTTAGCCTTTATCACACTTCTATGTTTCACTCAGAATATGTCAAGGAAGCAAATATTTTGGGGGAGCTAATGTAATGATATTTGAAAATTATCTTCTTTACATAAGAATAAAGTATAATTTATTTAATTTCAACTAGTAGAGCCAAATTTTGATACTGTAATGGAAGAGTAAAAGAAGTTTGGGTAAACTAGAAGCTTCAGAAAAGTAGCTTTATAAATAACTCAATTTCATTTCTTTTTATGGCTGAGTAATATTCCACTGTATATATGTACCACATCTTCTTTATCCATTCATCTGTCAACAGACACTTCGGTTGCTTCCATGTCCTGGCTATACATATAGCTGGTTCACTTTGTTGTGCAGCAGAGGCTAGCACAACATTGTAAAGCAATTATACTCCAATAAAGATGTTTTAAAAGTGTAGCTTTATAATTTATTTTAATATCTGCAATAACTTGAAGTACAGTAATCCACAATATTTATCTCCAAAATCACAATGATTCATCATGAAGAAAAAACTGAGGGGAAAAAATTTTTATTGGTGCCAAAATAAATGTTTTCTATGTTTTATTCTTATATCAAGAGTCTTAACAATGTTTGCACCATCTACTTCTGAGATTTTATACCAAGAAATATAACCTAAAGTGAGAAGGAAACTACCCAGATTTATCTGATGGAAAATTATTTATAATAGAAAAAAACAAAATTAACTAAATGTTTAATAATTGGTAGATAGCTAAATAAATTGAGATAATATGCAATTAATTTTTTTCCCACAGATATTTACTTATTTCCCCTTATATGCCAGGTATCATGCTTGTCCCTGTGTATACAGCTGTGAACATGGAAGGCTACGATCCTAATACCATAAAGCTTATTTTATTAAAAATGATGTTTATGAAACTTTGTACCGAGGTGAAACGTGTAGAATGGTTAGTAAAAACTTTATGTAACATAAAAAACTGTTTATGTAATATGATCACAGCTATGAACAAATTAGGTATAGAAAAACATTAAAGAATATAACTGAAATGCTCATTGTACATTTCTTTGTGTAACTGGATTTTGAGTGTCTTCATTTATGTTAATATCAATTAATAATAATATCCTAACATTCTTGTAATAAATTATCATGTTTATATCAAAAAACACTGTCTTTTTTGTCATAACAACGTCATAACAAAGTTTCTTGGAAAACTTCAAAACTGAATTCAAGGCAATTGAATAGATCTCTAAAAGTTAAAAACAAGATACAGAGGGTAGAAAAACATGCAAATTTTTGTTCATTTTGTTATTTGTTCAGTTTCATTGGGGTATATTTAAAATTGCACTTATTCAGTTCATACATTTTGATGAGTTTGGACCCATGGCACCATCATCACAATCAAGGTAATAAACATATTATTACATATTAAGTGGTAAGAACACAACATGAGAGCTACCCCCCTAACAAGACTTTACATGCACAATACCATATTGTTAACTACAGGCACTTTCCATCACTCTACTTTTCTGTATTTGCTGAATTCTTTTTTTAAAATATAAATTTATTTTATTCATTCATTCATTCATTTATTTTTGGCTGTGTTGGGTCTTCATTGCTGCCTGCGGGCTTTTTCTCTAGTTGCAGCACACAGAGGCTACCCTTCATTGCGGTGCATGGGCTTCCCATTGCGGTGGCTTCTCTTTGTTGCAGAGCATGGACTCTAGGTGCGTGAGCTTCAGGAGTTGTGGCATATGAGCTCAGTAGTTGTGGCTCGCGGGCTCTTGAGCATGGGCTTAGTAGTTGTGGCACACAAACTTAGTTGCTCCACGGCATGTGGGATCTTCCCAGACCAGGGCTTGAACCCATGTCCCCTGCATTGGCAGGTGGATTCTTAACCACTGAGCCACCAGGGAAGTCCCTGTATTTGCTGAATTCTATATAATGAACATATTTTACATGTGGAAAATAGCATAACCTTATTTCTAAAACAAAAATAATAACTGAACTTGAGGAATAACTGTTCTGCTTCACTCTCATCTTCCTATTGAAATATTGATGAAATCCTGAGATGTTGGAAGAGTTTCACAGCACAGTAAGCTCTGAGCAATGATTCGTTAGTTTATTTGCATCACACATCCACCCCAGCCTCACTTCCACTAACTGAAAGTCTTTGAGGCAGAACTGCAGGGTTTCCACCTACTCTGAACTATCTCCATCTACCTCAGAAACATAAGGCTTCTGCAAGAAAAGAGGAGAGAAAATATCCTCTCTATAATTTTCTGAGGTTCCGGAGCGATCTCAGCCTCCATCTTTTAGTATTTATTTTTCCATATCTACTTCTGAAGACAAAACTTGACATGTGATATAGGATTGCATCCTGGGAGAGAAATTCAGTTCTCTGAAGGGACAAACACAGGAGACTGTAAGATTGGACACTGTGGACCTCTAGTTCTACAGTCTCTCACCCACAGAGGACAGAGAGGAGTACAGGGAGTATTAATGTGTTCAGGAGGAGATCATCCTGAGCATCACCTCAGGAATCTTCTCAGCCTAGGAGAGCCATGCCAGACAAATAAGGCCTGAGCACTGAAAACCAGGCTTGACATATGCATGGTAAGCACTTCTCCAAGTTCAAATCAGAGAAAGAGTCTATTAATCAAGCATGAAGACTGTAAAGTATACCAAAAGAGCCATTTTTTTCCTCATTCAAATATGAAAAAATAGCAAAAGAACAACTAAAAAACTACCACACTTATACACACACACACAACTAAAGAAAAGATTCTAAACATAGAATAATGTGGAAAGTAGTGACTATTCAGAAAAGAATCATGTTTGGGCAGAGTTTAACAACAGAAAACAAAGCTAAATTGTAGAAAGCATGTTTTTTGTGTTGCTGGTAACATTCAAGAAAACACAATCACTATAAAGGAAGAGATGAAAAATCTGATCAAATGAAAATAATTCATTTTGAAAAGGCATCTAAATGTAACAGAGTTAAAGTCAATTAGAAGTGTAAAGTTTAAGACAATTAAAATCTGCATTATAAGAAATAAAGAGCAAAATTAAAACTGCAGAAAATTGAATAAGGATTTGAAAGTTAAACATAAGCAGTTCCTCAAAAATGAAAGAGACAATGGCAAAGAGATGAAACAGAGAGACGGGGACAGAAAGAGAGAGAGAGAAAGGCAGAAGGGGAGGGAGGGGGAAGAGAAAAAGAAAGAGTGAGAGAGAGAGAGAGAGAGAAAGGGAGAGAGGGAGAGCAAGAAAACAGATGCTTAACCTGGAAAAATTAGTAACCCTGATAAGGTCATAACAAATGGAATACAAGTCTTATTCTTTGAATAAAAAGTAGAAAAGCTTTCCTGAGTCTATAGTTGATAATACAGACTAGAAATATATAGTTTATAGATAATGTATGTTAAGATTATTATATAGGGGCTTCCCTGGTGGCGCAGTGGTTGAGAGTCCGCCTGCCGATGCAGGGGACACGGGTTTGTGCCCCGGTCCGGGAAGATCCCACATGCCGCGGAGCGGCTGGGCCCGTGAGCCATGGCCGCTGAGCCTGTGCGTCCGGAGCCTGGGCTCCGCAACGGGAGAGGCCACAACAGTGAGAGGCCCGCGTGCCACAAAATAAATAAATTAATTAATTAAAATTAATTAAATTTAAAAAAATATATAAATATTATATAATATTATATATTATCTATAACAATATTATATATATATATAGTTGATATTTTGTCTACTGAATTCCAGGCAAAATTATTTGTTTCATTTAATAATGTTTAATCTTTAATCTATGTGGAAAACTATGTGCATATATTTTAGGAGTTTGGGATCTGTTTTTCCCCCAAACAAGTAATCAATTTCCCTTTCTACTATTTCTTGAATAGTCCATTCTTTCTCCAATAATTGTAACAAAAACAACATTAGGACCTTTCCAAACCTGGCCCATAGTAGGTAATAAATATTTGTTGAATTAGTGAATAGTAACAATAGCTAAATTTATTGAACATCTTTTTTGCTCAGGTATGTGTCATACAATAATTTACAAAAGTTAATTTATACAAAAACTTATTTAATCTTTCTAACAATACTGTAAAGTAAGACTTTTATTTCCATTTTATAAATGAGGACAAATTATTTTCCAGAGTCTATTGTGCATCTGATGGGTGGAGCAAGGAATTTTAACCAATGAAGTCAGACTCTAGAAACAGCTCTCTTAAAACTATGCAATACAGCTCCCCAGAAATATGAAGTCCCACATGTTTTAATTCATTTAGTTCATACATACATGTGAACATATAATCTATTTCTATGCCTACACCACTGTAGCTTTTTGGTGTTCTGATACCTGCCAGACCAAGACTCCCTTTATTGTTATTTTTGTTTCAAAATTCTCTTGGCTATTCTTACATATTTTCTTTTCCAGATAAATTTTAAGATTAGCTTGTTGGATTTTAAATTTTTAAAGATCCTATTGTGATTTTAATAGGTATTTAATATGTATTACATGGGATTAGGATTGAACTAATAGATTAAGGTCAGGAGAAGTAATAACTCTCCAGTATTGAGCATTCCCTTGCTATATCATGGTGCGCCTTGCCCTTCATGTCTTCTCTATGCTTCAGAGGAGTTTTGTAGCTTTTATCATCTTCTAGGTTTGCACAGTTCTTTTTCAGTTTATCACTAGATACTTCGTGTTTTATAGCATATGGCTACTTTTTTCTAGTTGGTTATTTCAGAAATGTAAGAAAAACTCCAATTTTTGAATAGTGATCACCTTATTGAACCCTCTTTTATAATATTGTTTAGTTGATTCCTGAATAATCCAATTGGATGCTCTTTTTTTCTACAAAAGATACAGTTTAAAATCTTACATACCTCCAAATTATTTTTTTCTTTCTTACTTCATTGCCTAAGATATCAAGTGTTAAAAAATAAAGGTCTTCATTAGTTTTAATTTCCTTGTTTGTAATATTGTTATTTTAATAATAATGATAATAATATCTACCACAGAGTGATAGTGAGAGGAGTACATTAGACAACACAGGAGAAAATTCTTAGAGCAGTACACACCAGCACAGTTTGCCCTCTCACCGCAATCATCACCTTTACTATCATTTTTTAAATTTAATTAGAAATCTTTCTAATTTTCACCATATTAGTGAGAACTCTCTAACCGATATTCTTTCTCAAGTTAAGGGAATTTTCTTCTGTTCCTATCTCAGGAATAACCTGTTCAGAGACTTTCAAGTTGATCATGTGCTTTTTCTTCTATAATCTGTTAAGGTGGCCAACTCTATTTTAGATTTCCTAAGCTTAAATTATCCCTGTTGAATTCTACTTCATCATTATGTATACACTGCTGGGTTTAGGTTGGTCAGTTTTACTATTTTAACACTTTTCACTCTATGCATAAGTAAGATAGATCTTTTTTTTTTCTACAGTCCTTGTCTAATTTTAGTATCATAATAGTTTTGTCTTATAGAATGAGTTGCAAAACCTTCAATCTGTATCCAAGAGCTATAGGGTTGACAGGATAGAAAGGGCTTTGGTAAGTCTTATAGAATCTGGCTGGTACTTATTCAAGGGCAGATTTCTGAATAGCTTTTTAATTTCTTTTATGATTATTGATCTAATCAGGATTTCTGTGTTACTTGGGGTCTCTTGGTAATTTGTATTTTCCTGGAAAATGGATTTTCTTTAAAAATTTATTCTATATCTATCGTGCTACTCTGTTCTTTGTTATAATATTCTTTTTAAAGTCAGTTTTTCTTAATCAAATTTACTAAAAGTTTGGTCTATTGTTCTTTTCGAAAAAGCAGCTTTTAGTCTTATTAATCAAGTCTACTTCCTCATATCTAGTGGTTTTTGTTCTATTTCATTAATTTCTGCTTTTATCTTCATTAACTTCTTCCTACTACTTACATTTTATTTAATTTTTACCTTTTCTAGCTCCTTGTGTTTAAAACTTGATTCATTCAGTTTTTGTCTTTCTTGTTTCCTAATTCTACTTCATCATTATAATAAATGAATTTAAAGTCGTTATTTTCTTTTCTTAGCAATCATTTTGGCCAAATTACAGGGTTTTTCCTTTTTCTTTCTTTCTTTCTTTTTTTTCTATTTTTAATGCTCTCATCATGCTTCACTTCAAAATAATTTGAATTTTTATTTTCTCTTTAACCCAAGAATTATTTATGGGGTGTTTTACAATTTTAAGTGGATTGATATTTTTTATTTCTCTTTGTTCCTAGTTCTTAATTTTATTGCACTGTGGCCAGACATCATCCTCAGTATGATTCCTGTTTTGGATAATTTATGGAACATTTCCTTGTGGCCTAACATAATGGTTAAGAATGCAGGCTTGTGTTTAGAATGGTGCCTCACACACAGTAAATACCATGAACTCAAGGTCAAATATTATGTAATTTGCACACACATTTGAATGCGTGTACATGATTTATTTATGTATATTTATTTGTATTGATTTTGTTAAATTCTAAATCCTTATATTTGTGAACTTGATCTTCTGAATACTCAGAGATCCACGCTCTTTGAAATTCTACATTTCTCCTTGCATTCTAACATTTTTCTTTGTACATTGAATGCTATATTATTTTCTGCACAGAAATGTATTATTTTATCTGATATCTCTCTGGTATATTTTTATTATTTCATAATATATCTACTTTCTTTTTATTAGCATTCTCCCATTTATTTTCCAACTTTCTATGTCATTTAATTTTTTTTTTTGTTTTCAAGCAAACTTTTAATTGAAATGTAATGTCTTTTCTTTTTGGTGTATCTCTTCCAAATTGTATATATGTGTGTATGTATGTGTATTCTCTTTTACCCAGAGCAAATATGTATTAAACATTAAAATTAATCTATTTACAATTACTTTGATTATTGATGTTAAATTTATTTTTGATATCATATTACTCTTTAAATTTTTCACACCTTCTTGCTATTTCTCTTTTATTGCCTTAATAGCAGTTTTCTATATAATTCAAGAAAGATTACTGAATCCACATTTATTCCTTCAGTAGCTTGGATATTTTATACACTGTCAACATTCATTATGGCTCTCTACCTATCCTTTCTAAAAGAACCCTGCTTCAATTTAAGTATCCATTTTCTTTTGCACAACCATGTGTGTCAGGGCAGGCACTTCCCATAGGGAATTATTTATTAATTGCTCAAGTCAGTTGTGGAAGTCTCACCTCTATTAACTGTGAATGGTTTAATCATGGTCATATGATATAATTTCTATGTAATGAGACTGCGTTTACTTGGGGGTTATTGGGAAATATTTTCTGGATTGATTAAAGAATTAAAAAACACACATAAGGAGACACAGACTCTCTTCTTCCACTGTGTGTTGTCCTAAATAGATGTGATAATCCAGAAAAACTGATGCCATCTTCCAGCTATCTTCCTTAACTGAAGATAAGCCCCTCTCTGAGAAAAGAAGAATGGAAAACAGAAAGAAGCTCAGCCTATAGGTTATGTTTAAGTCACCAAGCGAACAAATCAAGGAACTGCTGTACCTTGGAACTTCTCTATAGAGAAGGAGAATTGATTGCCACTAAGGTTTAAGCTATCTTGAGTTATATTTTCTGTTATTGCAGTTGAATCATCCTAACTCTTGCAATGTTTAAAGTCAAATTTTTCTATCAATATCTAGATTGATAATCTAATTAGTCTCTACAGCTTCTTACTGGATTAAACACTACTAAACAAAATTTCACTTCCCATAAACCTTGCCCCCCTAATATCCCAACTTTATCTACTTATATATAAATTTAGTTCCATATTCTTTTAAATTACTATATTATTCTGCACTTTCAATTCATAGTAACTATCTTAAGGCTTCAGGCATCTTCCATTATTTATTTATACTTAGAAATACGTTTTATTCATTTCTTTGCTTACCTCTTTTCTTGAATTCTTCATATTTTTCTTTTGCAGTTTTATTTTTATTGATGTAAGAACATCATTGAGTAATTCTTTTAGATCGCTATTGAGTTCTATTTTGGTCAGACATAAAACTCTAGTTTTATAAAATACCTTCCTTCATAACTTTAAAAACATTCTCTATTGTCTTTTTGCATCCTATGCAAAGAAAATACGTTAATAGCTTTTCTCTGATTCTTTATGAATTGCCTTTTTACCTCTGAAAAATTTTGTATGCCTTTCTTTTTATCCTTAAGTAAATTTGCTTAGGATATTTATTGATGTGGGTTTTCTTAGTTTGTTTTGTTTTCTTTGCTTTTTAGCTCTTGTTATCATTTTAGCTTTTATTTTAATCCTGCTGTGCACTCTAAAAACAAAGATGCCTTTCTTTAAGTCAGAAAGAGTTTTCTTCTAATATTTCCTTGGTCATTCCTTTCTTTCCATTCTCTTGGGTTTTTCCTGTTAAAAAGCTGTTGGAACCACTGGCTCTAATTCTTTCTCATTTTCCATATATTTGTCATTTTGCACTTTGTCCAATCTTATTCTGTACATGTCCTACCTCAATCTGGCAGTTCTCTGTCTTTAGCCATGTATTATACATTTTGATACTCAGCCCCAAAATAGGGTATTCTAGCAAAAATATTTCTAATTTAGAAGAACTCAGTTTCCTTTTCACAGCAGTCTTCTTTTTGTAATAAATGCAGCCACATGTTAAATCTCTAGCTAATATTAATACAATTATTTCAAAGTTTGATTTTATTCCCTCTATTAATGCTCATCATGGAGGGTTCACTCTATTTGTTAAGTGTGTTTCTAATATGTTACTTTTCTTCAATCGTTTAATGTTCATTGTCATCTGTTCACATTTGTAGAAGTGAATTCACATTAGCAGCTGTAACTTTTTTATTTGGTACAAATGGGAATTCCTGTTTGCCTGAAAATAAATGCAAGATCTGATTACTGGTGTCTGCATTGAGAAAGAGTGCAAAAGAGGGGACAGTGTGTCAATAGATAAAATTTACTTTTTGATTCTGTGGAAATATATCCTTGAAAATTTTTTTCAAGAATTTAGCTCATGGTACTTGCAAGTCAATCAGACATTGCCCCATTTCTATGGATCGATTTAAGAGTATGTCTTATCAGAAATCCCACTTCAGAGACATATCTTAACACACTGCAACTTTGGAACACTTGAAGGTATTCAACTCACAGATCAGAAAGTAGGAAATTTATAGACAATAAAAAACATATGGAAAGAATTTAAGGTTAAACTAAACAGAACTATTTTTATCTTGAGTATCTTGAAGTGACTCTTGGGTTCTTCTGAGATTAAATTACTTTTGTCAGATTTTAGGGTGATGAGTTTGACAGCTAACTGGGTACCTTCATGGCTTTCCAATGCTGCAATGATTTTTTATTTTTATATTGTTTATGGAATTTAGGGAGGAAAGAGAGGCACACCAGCATGTTCAATCATGTATTTTGAATCAGACCAGGCTAAATCATCATTAGTATAAAAAGTGAAAGGATTCAATAAATAGTAGACAATGTTCATAACAAAACATAGGTATGTATTGCTATATTTTCAAGTAAAGTAAAAAGCATAAAGTAAAATATATTACAAACAGAATAAACAATTCACCTGTAAAGTGACAAAAAACAGAATGATCTCAGACTTCCTTACCATATATGCTTCCAGGATAAAAAGAGAAAAGCTTGAAAACAACTGCAACAGCATGTTGCCTACAGATCCCAGAAGTTTTGTGATGCATGCCTAATTTAACAGAGACATTACTGTAGTTGCATGGAGTCAAATAAGTAAACCACTCATACCATTTCTGAATTGGTTATTTGAAAAAAGTATTTTTTAGAAGTGATGTATCAAAACAACTAATTCACAGATTAAGAAAATGCATTGTGAAAAGATTGTCAATGGTCATTGAAACTCGTTATATAGAGAGTTTAAGAGGAAAGTGACAAAAATTATTGCTGAGAGATAAAATCAATAATAACAATTTGAAGCTAAAATTTCTATATTATCAAAATAAAACTCAGGAAGGGATTGGGTTGATAGGGCAGAAGAATAGCTAAACCATTCTAATGTCAAATTAGGGCAGGAAAAGTCACTGTGTAGATAGTGTTAATATTTTACACTGATAATCAGAGGTTTGAATGTTTGGATATGTATGTATGTGTTTTAAAGGAAAAACTAGTAGAATTTCACATGAATATTCCAAATGACAACAAAAATGTAAAGCAGCCAAGTTTTCCTAATATAGAGGTTATAGATTTGAATAAACTATCAAAGATTGTGTATTGGAATACAAACCTGGATGTCCAGTAATTCTATATGTATTGGGCCTAGCTCTTTCTTCAAGCCTACTCATTTTCATGCAATCTGATACATAAAGCATAATTACTCTTAATCTTTTAGTGTGACAAAAATGTGTCTTTCACTCTTCTTTCAAAACTTTTATTATAACCTATTTCATGTCTAAGTGCCTAATTAGATTTGATAGGATTCAGCACTCCTATATGGCTTTCAACTAAACTTATTTTTGTCTGATTTTCATTAACCAGAATTAGGCAATCTCTTTATGCATAAATTACATTATATACATCACTTGAGTAACAACTCCTCTAACACAAAACACATAGACAACTGTTTTCTCCAGAGCCCTGTTTCCTTTAACTAAAAAATAGCATCAGAAATCACAATATGGACACTAGATATGCATGTTAGACTCTATACATGGGATTTTATATGCGAGATGTGTACATTAGATTTTATATATGAAACCTGTATGTGAAGCAGTGGATAATACTGCTTCTTGAACACTTAAGTATCAGTGCTAAGGATAAGAACTGAAACAGTTCTGTTCTGACTATGCATTGGTTTCCAATTCCAAACTTACAAGTATTTAAGGCTTTGTATTCTAATACCAAATCTGTCAGTTTATTGCTTTTCAATTCCAAGTTCACCCTTCATTGTCTGTTCTTAGAAAATTGTAATGGGTCCTTTAGCTATCCTTTTCTTTGTCAACTAGCATGAAACTAAACTTTGCTAGTAGAGAGCACTAGAGAAACATTGCGGGAAGAAGTTTTCTTTACTGGTTTTGCTGGTCTTATTCAGCCCAGCTTTTGCAGCTTGGGAGGCTTCTGCAGCACCCAATTCTTGTAATACATGGTGGCCAGAAAACCAGTGGCCAGCCCTTCCCCTGGTATCCTACTTGGGTGGTTTTGTATGTGCCTCGAGAGAGACACTACCTCAGGGAACAGCTTTCCCCATCACCTAAGAGGGTAGATTTCCACAAGTTCCACCAGTGTGACCCCAAAGTTATTTCTCTGTCATTCAGTGATTCATGGCCTTAACCTCTCCAAGAAGGTTTGAATCTCAGCCCCCAAAGGGACAGGGGGAATGTGTGTATGGAAATACTGCTGAGCTAGTGACTGCTCCTTATATCTACTATTCCTATATTCTTTAGAATTCTTGTTAAATCTTACTAACCAATCTCTTGTTACTCTGATCCTCTGTAATAATTAATAATTCTTTAAATTAAACCTTCCCTTTCAATTTACTGTGTAGTTTCTGTCTTTTGATCAGACCCTGATTGATGCAAAATTTAGTCTATATACTTTCCTCTCTTTCCAGACCTATCAATTTATCTCCTCTCTATCATAAACAGCATCATTCTAATAACTAATAAATTATGCCATTATTATTCCAAACTAAACGCATCTATTTAGATCTTCGTCCCCACACACTGCCTATAATTTTACTCCCCTTTCTTTTACAATCTATGAATATGTCACATCAAATACTGTCACTTATTAACAATAAAAATTTGATAACACTATATAATCCATGAGTAAACTCTAAACCCAAATACTAGTTAAATACTAATTAGAATATTTACAATAGGGGGCTTCCCTGGTGGCACAGTGGTTAAGAACCCACCTGCCAATGCAGGGGACATGGGTTAGAGCCCTCATCCGGGAAGATCCCACGTGCCACAGAGCAACTAAGCCCGTGAACCACAACTACTGAGCCTGCACTCCAGAGCCCATGAGTTACAACTACCGAAGCCCGTGTGCCTAGAGCCCCTGCTCCACAAGAGAAGCCATTTCAATGAGAAGCCCACACACCACAATGGAGAGTAGCCCCCACTCGCCACAACTAGAGGAAGCCTGTGTGTAGCAATGAAGAACCAACACAGCCCAAAATAAATAAAATAAATAAATTTATTTTAAAAACAATATTTATAATAAAAATAAGATACTACCTATTAAATTTTGAGACTGAATCTACATTTAAAATAATTATATTACATTACTTTAAATGTTTTCATTTTTAAGTTCTAAGAGTAAAAAGTAAATAAACTTTTAATATCCAAAATTCAACTTTTTATTTTAATAAAGTCAGGAAGAATACCATGGTGATGATAAAAAAAATTTTAATACTACTGGAAACAGAAAAAGAATTGACATATCTGCAAGTTGTTTCTTTGGAAAAAGGACATAAAATACTTCAAAGTAGGTAAATAAAGAAAAAAAGTAATATAAATATGTAACAAAAGATAATAGGAAAGAAGAAAGAATGGAAAGAAGGAAGGAAGGAAGGAAAGAAGAAAGGAAGGGAGGGAGGACCAAATAATAGAAGTAAATGGAATGAAAAATATGGAGATAATTTTTATAAATAAAATTCAACATTTATCACTAAATAAAACTCTTAGAAAATCAGAAATAGTATATTCCCTTAGCATGATTAAGAACACAAACTTAGGAGGAGCTTCAAGATGGAGGAAGAGTAAGACGCGGAGATCACCTTCCTCCCCACAAATACATCAGAAATATATCTACACGTGGAACTGCTCCTATAGAACACCTACTGAACGCTGGCAGAAGACCTCAGACCTCCCAAAAGGCAAGAACCCCCCCACATACCTGGGTAGGGCAAAAGAATAAACAGAGACAAAAGGATAGGGATGGGACCTGCACCAGTGGGAGGGAGCTGTGAAGGAGGAAAGGTTTCCACACACTAGGAAGCCCCTTCGCGGGTGGAGACTGCAGGTGGCAGAGGGGGAAAGCTTCAGAGCCATGGAGGAGAGCGCAGCAACAGGGGTGCGGAGGGCAAAGCAGAGAGATTCTGGAACAGAGGATCGGTGCCAACCAGCACTCACCAACCCTAGAGACTTGTCTGCTCACCCGCCAGGGCGGGCGGGAGCTGGGAGCTGAAGCTCGTGCTTTGGTTGGATCGCAGGAAGAGGACTGGGGATGGCGGCATGAACACAGCCTGAAGGGGCTGGTACGCCACAGCTAGCGGGGAGGGAGTCCGGGAAAATGTCTGGACCTGCCGAAGAGGCAAGAGACTTTTTCTTGCCTCTTTGTTTCCTGTTGCGTGAGGAGAGGGGATTAAGAGCACCACTTAAAGGAGCTCCAGAGACAGGCACGAGCTGTGGCTATCAGCACAGACCCCAGAGACGGGCATGGGACGCAAAGGCTGCTGCTACAGCCATCAAGAAGCCTGTGTGCAAGCACTGGTCACTATCCACACCTCCCCTCCTGGGAGCCTGTGCAGCCCGCCATTGCCAGGGTCCTGTGATCCAGGGACAACTGCCCCGGGAGAACGCACGGCGCGCCTCAGGCTGGTGCAACGTCACGGTAGCCTCTGCCGCCGCAGGCTCGCCCTGCATACGTACCCCTGCCTCCCCCTGACCTGAGTGAGCCAGAGCCCCCGAATCAGCTGCTCCTTTAACCCTGTCCTGTCTGAGTGACGAAGAGACGCCCTCAGGTGACCTACACGCAGAGGCGTGTCCAGATCCAAAGCTGAACCCCGGGAGCTAGACGAACAAAGAAGAGAAAGAGAAATCTCTCCCAGCAGCCTCAGGAGCAGCAGATTAAATCTCCACAATCAACTTGATGTACCCTGCATCTGTGGAATACCTGAAGAGACAAAGAATCATCCCAAATTGAGGAGGTGGACATTGGGAACAACGAAAAAATCCTCAACAAAATACTAGCACACAGAATCCAACAGCACATTAAAAGGATCATACAACATGATCAAGCGGGTTTTATCCCAGGAATGCAAGGATTCTTCAATATATGCAAATCAATGTGATACACCATATTAACAAATTGAAGGAGAAAAACCATATGATCATCTAAATAGATGCAGAAAAAAGCTTTTGACAAAATACAACACCCATTTATGATAAAAAAACCCCAGAAAGTAGGCATAGAGGGAACTTACCTCAACATAATAAAGGCCATATATGACAATCCCACAGCCAACATCGTGCTCAATGGTGAAAAACTGAAAGCATTTACACTAAGATCAGGAACAAGACAAGGTTGCCCAGTCTCACCACTATTATTCAACATAGTTTTGGAAGTTTTAGCCACAGCAATCAGAGAAGAAAAAGAAATAAAAGGAATCCAAACTGGAAAAGAAGAAGTAAAGTTGTCACTGTTTACAGATGACATGATACTATACATAGAGAATCCAAAAGATGCTACCAGAAAACTACTAGAGCCAATTAATGAATTTGGTAAAGTAGCAGGATACAAAATTAGTGCACAGAAATCTCTTGCATTCCTATACACCAATGATGAAACATCTGAAAGAGAAATTAAGGAAACACTCCCATTTACCATTGCAAAAAATAAAATAAAATACCTAGGAATAAGCCTACCTAAGGAGACAAAAGACCTGCATGCAGATAAATATAAGACACTGATGAAAGAAATTAAAGATGATACAAAAAGATAGAGAGATATACCATGTTCTTGGATTGGAAGAATCAACATTGTAAAAATGACTCTACTACCCAAAGCAATCTACAGATTCAATGCAATCCCTATCAAACTACCAGTGGCATTTTCCACAGATCTAGAACAAAAAATTTCACAATTTGTATGGAAACACAAAAGACTCTGAATAGCCAAAGCAATCTTGAGAAAGAAAAATGGAGCTGGAGGAATCAGGCTCCCTCACTTCAGACTATACTACAGAGCTACAGTAATCAAGACAGGTACTGGCACAAAAACAGAAATATAGATCAATGGAACAGGATAGAAAGCCCAGAGATAAACCTACGCACATACGGTCACCTTATCTTTGATAAAGGAGGCAAGAATATACAGTGGAGAAAAGACAGCCTCTTCAATAAGTGGTGCTGGGAAAACTGTACAGCTGCATGTAAAAGAATGAAATTAGAACACTCCCTAACACCAGACACAAAAATAAACTCAAAATGGATTAAAGACCTAAATGTAAGGCCAGACACCGTCAAACTCTTAGAGGAACACATAGGCAGAACACTCTATGACATAAATCATAGCAAGATCCTTTCTGACCCACCTCCTAAAGAAATGGAAATAAAAACAAAAATAAACAAATGGGACCTAATGAAACTTCAAACCTTTTGCACAGCAAAGGAAACCAAAGACGAAAAGACAATCCTCAGAATGGGAGAAAATATTTGCAAAGGAAGCAACTGACAAAGGATTCATCTCCAAAACATACAAGCAACTCATGCAGCTCAATATCTTAAAAACAAACAACCCAATCCAAAAATGGGCAGAAGACTTAAATAGACATTTCTCCAAAGAAGGTATACAGATTGCCAACAAATACATGAAAGAATGCTCAACATCAGTAATCATTAGAGAAATGCAAATAAAAACTACAATGAGATATCATCTCACACTGGTCAGAATGGCCATCTCCAAAAAATCTACAAACAATAAATGCTGGAGAGGGTGTGGAGAAAAGGGAACCCTCTTGCACTGTTGGTGGGAATGTAAATTGATACAGCCACTGTGGAGAACACTATGGAGGTTCCTTAAAAAACTAAAAATAGAACTACCATATGACCCAGCAATCCCACTACTGGGCATATACCCTGAGAAAACCATAATTCAAAAAGAGTCATGTACCAAAATGCTCATTGCAGCTCTATTTACAATAGCCAGGACATGGAAGCAACCTAAGTGTCCATCAACAGATAAATGGATAAAGAAGATGTGGCACATATATACGATGGAATATTACTCAGCCATAAAAAGGAACAAAATTGAGTTATTTGTAGTGAGCTGGATGGACCTAGAGACTGTCATACAGAGTGAAGTAAGCAAAAAGAGAAAAACAAATACTGTATGCTAACACATATATATGGAATCAAAAAAAAAAAAGGAAAAAACAAAATGGTTAGAAGAACCTGGGGCAAGATGGGAATAAAGATGCAGACCTACTAGAGAATGGACTTGAGGATACAGGGAGGGGGAAGGGTAAGCTGGGACAAGGTTAGAGAGTGGCATGGACATATATACACTACCAAACATAAAATAGATAGTTAGTGGGAAGCAGACACTTAGCACAGGGAGATCAGCTCGGTGCTTTGTCACCACCTAGAGTGGTGGGATAGGGAGGGTGGGAGGGAGGGAGATGCAAGAGGGAAGAAATATGGGTACATACGTATATGTATAACTGATTCACTTTGTTATAAAGCAGAAACTGACACACCATTGTAAAGCAATTATACTCTAATAAAGATGTTTAAAAATAATAATAAATAAAAATAAATCTGATGTTAAAATTAAAAAAGTGAACAGAAGCTTTGAACAAAAAAAGAACACTATCTTAGGTCATTAGTTAACATTATGTTTGAATATAAAATAATATAAAAATTATCTTAGAGTCATAAAACATTATATGTTTGAAAAGGAAAAGTTTACAAAGGAAAAAAACATAGTATGGTCTCGGTATTTTTATATATATTTATATATTTACACACCACGCATGTATGTATGTATATATTACATCAAATTATTAACAACAAATTAAATCTATAACTAGCTGTTATTTTTCACTTAATAGATTTGGAAAGATGATTAAAGTCCTAATGATTATTAATACCAGGGATGGTGTGATGGGACTGGCACTCTTACACAATGCTCGGAATGTAAACAGAGTCTGTTTTTTGGAACATAATAGAGTAATAAGTATTTGGGATCCTGCAAAGGTGATATATTTTGATCAAAAATCCCACACTAGAAATTTAGCATAAGGAAATTAGAAAGATGTCAATTAATCATATATAAAGATATTTATTGCAACATTGTATAAAACCTTATGCCATAGAAATGCTCAACAACAGCAGAATGTTTAATCATACTATAGCCATGCTATAGAAACATATGACAGTGCTCTAAATCATTTATAAAATAATAATTAATGATGTGGAAAAGTACTCATGATATAATTTTAAGTGATAAAAAGGTACTAAATTACATCCACAATATGACTCACTTTTATAGATGGGATGAGGGAAAGAAGGAAGAAAGATACGGGAGGCACAGAGCAGAAATGAGGGAGGAAGGGAGGGAAAAAGTAAAAACTAGAAAAATACATTGAAGTGTTTTTTTGATTATATAAAACTAAATAATTAAGGACAATTTTTAATCATCTCTTATTTCTACAATCATTAGCTCTCTGTTTGACAAGCAGGGAAAATAATTTACATTATTTTTTTGTTAAATCCCTAGTTTCTAAAATAGGGTTATCACATTTTAGGTAGACTCAAAAGTTAAAAGTTTAGTTAGACAATGACTATCATTGGGTTTTCATGAAAGCCAGATTATTTTTGTTTCTAGAACAGTGTCTTTGTTTTTCCAGAAGTCAAAAGACAAATGAAAGAAACCAAGAAGGAAACAAGATGCTTGGAAGACTAACTGGGATTTCCCCCCTTATAAGCTATTAATAACCACTGAAATATTTATTCTGCCTGAGAAACCGAGCTTTCTTCAAGGGTTTTTGAAATGAAAATCTTCTGAAATGGCTGGGTATGTGAAACAAAGCAACCATAAAATCACAAAAGACTAAAGCTAAAATTGTTTCTCTACTTTGGAGGGACACATTACTTTGTCCTTCACCCCAAGTTTTCATTCCTCTATTTGTCCAGTTATCAGCCAAACATTTAGCCTTTTCTACCTACTAAAGGCTAGAATGTACTGTAAGCTAGTTTGCTAGGATACAAAGGCAAATAAGAAATGGACTTTGGTTACAGTCTAGCAAGTTAACCTTGTGATCTACTCAAGGCTAGTTACAAGTTTAGATTAAATATAGAAAGAATAGTTAAATCTTACTAAAAGAAGTGCTAATTATTCTTAGATATTTCCTTAAATAGTCCTTAATATGTATTATATTTTTAAATGTAAAACTTTATCGTCATTAAAATTAGGCTGTTTTAACAAAATACTTTATTATTAATGAAAAGATATAATTTGTAGAAGATTTGATATATTCTTTTGAATAACTTATATCTATAGTTGAAAACCTTAATAATTATGAAACTATTAAAACCCCTCCTCAGTGAAAATAGTTTCTTAATCAAATTGAAGCATAGGAACTAGTAGAAAAGAAACAGCTTCATTCAAACTAGTTCTGCAAACACAAAAACCATAAATAAATGGTGTGGTTGTCCTTCAATACCCCATTCTCTTCTCTCCTCAGTAACAGGATTCTCAGATTAGTTCATGACCACACAGTTTCTTGCAGCTAGTATGACCATGTGACCACATTCTGACCAACAGAATATAAGCAGAATTTATATGGTGGACACAACTGTCTGGAAGTATTCTAAAAAGGTGAGAGCATACCTTCTCCCACCTCTTTTACTCCTTCCTGCTAGAATGTAGCAGAATGTAGATGGGATGGTTGGACAGAGAGCAACCACCTTGAATCACAAGATGGAAGTTGGGTGTGATAAGTGGCAGAACATAAGACAGAGCGAGCCTGAATCCCCAATAATTTTGTAGCCAACATATCAACTCTAGATGAACTACATTTATATGAAGAAAAGCGTACTTCTATCTTTTTAAATCCACTGTTGTTTTGGCTCTTCTTTCACTAATGACCAAACCTCATCTTAACTATTACAAACGGCAAACATCCTAGCCTAGCTTCTCTAATTCTACTTCCACTCAGAGATCATGCCTGCTCCTTGCTCAGTGCTAAGAACACCTCTCAGCATGATCACATCCATAGCCCAAGTTAACTACAGCCTTTTCAGCTCTTAAATTTTTACAGGACTTGGAACAGAAAACCTGCCAGGCATTTTCAATGGGATCGTGGGTAAATCATGTAATGCTACTGTCCTCAGTGTCTTTATTTATCAAATGAGCACAGTAATTCATACTGTGATAACAATGAAATCCATCTATAATTCATGTAATGATGTTGTGAGGCAAGTATTACAATTGGCAGAGTTTCAGAGAACTTAAGCTAAATTCTCAAGATTACATCTTAGTAGCAGAACAGGTATTCAAACTCAGGTAAGTCTATTCTAAATACTATAATCCGTCAGATACACGTCATTATCCTTTACCTTTTACCTTGGGAATAGTCACTGAGGGAACCTGTCCAAAACAGTTAGATTACCTGTCACACAGTAGATGCACATTAAGTGTGAATTATCTCCCCTCTGCTCTGTCTTACATGTTGGTAAAATGAGAGCATTTTGCTTTCATTCTCCTCCATATATAATCTCACATGAGGACAACTCTGTGAAAGAATCAATCTGGATGAATTCCACTTTTAAATAAAAATATCATGGAATACAATTTTACACTTGAAAAATCCCAGGCCCAGTAATTTTTCAACAGATTGAATGCATTAAGCTTTTGTATATACGTAGACCTATACTGGAAGATATACGAAGTTAATCAGAGAGTAACAATTCCTGTCCTCTAAGAATTTATAACCTAAAATATGCCACATAGATGTGGGCTCCAATACACAAATTCAAACAAACATCAACATATGAATAAAAAAGAACAGTACAACCTTTCAGTCCTGTGTTGAACAGAATTGTTTTTAATATACACATACAAATTAGAATAATACTTAAATGCAAATCAGAACCCTTGTGAGTGGGAAGGATGAAGAATTTGTCTAAAAGAAGGCATCCTCCCAATTAACTTCACATACCAGGGTTTCTCTAACAGATATACAATGCTAAGAAAATAAGCTCTTAGATGCAGGGGTATAAAGGCATATTTGCACAAACTAATTATTAAGCAAAACGGTCCTATAAAAGTGAAGGTCTTTTTTTAAGACAGGAAAAAAGAAAAAGTTCCAAATGATTTTTTCAGTGTAAAAAAGTGTAATATAGAAACACAAAGACAAGGATTTTCTTTCAGGTTTTGACATTTAGAAGCCCTCTACCCACAGATACTTACAAATTGGGAAATTCATTTAGGATAGAAAATCAACACAGAATAAGGAAACCAACAAGACAAAAATGTAAGTAGCCTTTACTGTATGATGGTAATGATGCAGCTAGTCAGTGTTTCTTCATGGTATTTTTCCTTTTTTGAATGAAATACTTTCTTGCATAACTCCTGGAAGGCCTAAGATATACTTCCCTTAAGCAGTGGACCTCTACGCTGGATAAATCAAATATGCTCCACCCCTCTCCCACTTCTCATTCTCTCAAATTCCCTTTCCCACAGCCTGAATTTCATTTCGGAAAAACTTCTCACAATACATTTAAGTTAGGACAGCTCTGCTCCTCTTCAAACCTTAAAAAAAGAGCAGTTTCAATTGCACCCCTGGCCAAATCTACCACCTGTGTATTGAAATGATTAAAAAAATTCAACATTAAAAAATAAACAAAGCAAAACTCTACTTCCATTCCCACTTATGAACTGTGTCTGGCAGATTAACCTGAAAATTAGAGTGGGAAAGATTCTGCAGTGATTCTATTGCTGAATATAAAGACAGCCCCAAGCTGAGGGTTTTCATCTTCACCTGATTTATCCCTTCCTTTCCTCCATCTATTTCATTCCCAAGGCAGAGACTCAATCTTTTCTCCCACTGAAGTCATTGAAAGAGTGAAATCTATCTTATCCAAGCAAAACAATTTCATTCATCGTATTGCAGTCTCATCGATTAGGAGTTAACAGGTAAAATAAAACACCAAGAACCTCTCTTTTGACCGATGAGATGTTTCCTAAATATTCCTAGTGCCCTGGGACAGCTCAATCCAACCTCTTTAGTATTTCTTTATTTGTTTATCAATCTATTTAACAAATATTTATTGAATGCCCATTGAGTGACCATGGCTTGTACAAGATATTTGCTTTTATTTGATATTCAGCTGATGTAGACATATATTGATTGAGCCTTTAAACCTCTTACCTCCCAATTAAAATATAATCTCCTTGATTGGGATGAGGGGTCTTACTTTTCTCCTCATTGCCTAGTAGACAGCCCAAATAGTATTTTCTCAATAATTAGTTTGTATATAGAAGTATCAGGTTTAAGCTACATGTTATTTCTGCTTTGAAGTCCTATAACTCGAGCCATTGTATCCCTTTCTCAATTAAAATTTTTGAAGTTTCTTTATGGTCTGTGGACTGTAGTGGGTACAGTTCACCTCTCTACAAGTTAGGAGAAAACTGAATTTCCATCTTTGGGGATTCACCTGCATTTCAGACACTGCCCGATGTGCTGGTTACACATGGCTGCTTTGTGAATACAATGAGCTCAACTTATTTTATTGACTACATTGAAACAATGACTTATTTTATTCCAGACTCCACACAGTGCCACAAAACTGTAGTTACCATAATGGTACTATAAAAGAACTTTAATACTTCAGTGCAAGACTTGCCAACTAGAAATATGCCTTCAGTGGTGTGGATTGGCTAGAGATTGTTGTTGGAAAGGTCTTTTCAATCCTTTAGTCATTCATTTTACATAGGCATATAATTACTCTTTATGCCCCCAAAATATGTGACCATAAAATCAAGAAATCTATAATATTTAACTAAAATGCACATGTTATAGGATGTGAAGTGTGATGCTGTTATCTCAGTTGTTACTAAGTGCCCATTACTGAGAACAAAATGTTAGGTTGTTAAGTGTTCATATCTTCTACGTACCACCAGAATAAACATGCAGGACATTAAAATGATAGACAAAAACTGGTTCGGCCACCCTTAGCCTATCACCTACCTCAAGACTATATAAAAGAGACATGATAAAGATAGATGAAAATGTTTCAATTAATAGGAATCTCTAAGGAACAAGTTGCTGGGGTATTTGGTGTTTCCCTCACTCCTAAAGAGGAGAAGAACTGCTTGCCGTAAACTTCAGACCCATTTGGGGGAAAGGAAGAGCTTTAGGAACCTCCTAAAGAGTTTGAGATGAGTCTTCCATGATTTGAATAGTGGTAATTGAGTCCAACTTAGAACTGAGGCTGTCTCAGATGGTATAATAAGAAGAAAAGCAGCTACGGTGTGAGAAAAATGTCAGCTCTACCAGTGCTGGACAGAAGGAAATCTCTTGAGAGGGGCTGGGCTTGAGTCAGATTAAGTCATTAAATCTGAATGCCAGAGCTAAAAGTCACCCACTGCCCCCCCGACTCCCAAATAGAGTCTGTGAAGTTTGTGCCACCAAAAAATGAGCTAAAGAAGAACTTATAAGAGGCCAGTTGAAGATGTATCATTTGCTTCAAGGAAGACTGCAAGAATCCCCAGTGATGGTGGGTATTCTAAAAGGCCACAAAATTGCCCCAAAAGAGAAAGAGCAAATTTGGCCATCTTTCAAACCCAGAGATCACTAATACCAGATTACCACCTAACCAATCAAGTAATATGTTCTAATTTCTCCCTCCCCATACCCGATCCCAAAGGGCCAGAGGGAGCATAGTAAATGTAATGTAATTTCACCTTGGTTCTCTTGGTATACTTACTTTTGAACTGATTCACCATGTAGTGAAGAAGTCTAAACAGGATGAGGAGAGTCCTATGTGGAGAGAAACCAAGCCCTGGCTGAGTTCCCAGACAAAAGCCAGCACCTGCTTGCCAGCCATGTGAAAGAGCAATCTTGAAAATGGATGTTCCAGCTCCCAACTGACTCATCTCAGCTAACATATGTGGGGAAGAAATTAGCTATCCTCATCTAGCCTTGTCCAAATTGCAGATTGATGAGAAAAATATACTACCATTGTGGTTCAAACTCACTAAGTTTTGGAGTAGTTTGTTACTAGCAATTGTAACCAGAACAGATTACCAAACCCAATGTGTATTCAGAGAAGGTAGACATTGGAAGAGATACTGAAACTCTGATAATAGAAGAACTGTATTTTATCACACCGGAAACTGTCATTTGAGAAGAAGCACTAATGAGACTCTGGAACCTGCTTGAGATGTCTGGAGATGAGAAGGGAACCCATCCTACCCTATCCCACTAATTTGAAAGTCAGTGGTGATAAACAATAAAGCCAAGTCTTTAAAATTGTTTTCTGCTTGTACCACACAAGTCATTTCTTAAGTAAATCAGTCACTAATGAAACAAAATGATGCTGATCATACTATAATGTTTGGAGGGGGCTGAAGAGCAAGTTGGGATGACAATGTAGCTGCAAGAGTGGCACTGCATATAAATGCTAGCTGAATATGATGTGTAAATTAGAGTGGCCTTTTGTTGCTTTTGCACAGCAAAGGAAACCATAAACAAAACAAAAAGACAGCCTACAGAATGGGAGAAAATATTTGTAAATGATGCTACTGACAAGGAATTAATTTCCAAAATATACAAAGAGCTCATATAAAACATATGAGCTTAATATAAAAAAAGAGATTAATATAAAAAATATGAGTTTCATATAAAAAAGCCAATCAAAAAATGGGCAGAAGACCTAAACAGGCATTTCTCAAAAGAAGATACAGGTTGCCAACAGGCACATGGAAAGATGCTCAATATCACTAGTTATTAGAGAAATGCAAATTAGAACTACAATGAGGTATCACCTCACACCAGTCAGACTAGCCATCATTATAAAGTCAACAAATAACAAATGCTGGAGAGGGTGTTGAGAAAAAGGAACTCTCCTACACTATTGGTGGGAATGTAAATTCGTACAGCCACTATGGAAAACAGTACAGATGTTCCTTAAAAAACTAAAACTAGAACTAGCATATGTTCCGGCAATCCCACTCCTGGGCATATATCTGGAGAAAATCTAATTTGAAAATATACATGCACCCCAATATTCATAGTAGCACTATTTACAATAACTAAGACATGGAAACAACCTAAATGCCCATCGACAGACGAATGGATAAAGAAGATGTGGCATATTCATACAATGGAATATTACTCAGCCATAAAAAAGGATGAAATAATGCCATTTGCAGCAACATGGATGGACTCAGAGATTATCATATTAAGTGAAGTAAGTCAGACAGAGAAAGACAAATATTATATGATATCACTTATATATGGAATCTAAAAAGATGATACAAATGAACTTATTTACAAAACAGAACTAGACTCATGGACATAGAAAATAAACTTATGGTTACCAAAGAGGTTGAGGGGTGGATAAATTAGATGTCTGGGATTAACATATACATACTATTAAATATAGAATAGATAAACAACAAGGACATACTGTATAGCACAGGGAACCACATTCAACATCTTCTAATAACCTATAGTAGAAAATAATCTGAAAAATAATAGATATATAGATGTATAACAGAATCACTTGCTGTACACCTGAAACTAACACATTGTAAATTAACTATACTTCAATTTTTTAAATGGTTTTAATAAATAAATAAATAAATTTTAATAAAAAGAATGGCCTTTTGTGGAAAAAAAAACAGAAGCCACTAGGTTCAGCTTAAAACAAATTTGAAACCTGTCAGCAGTAATATTCAAAGTGAGCATAAGATCAAACGTCTTGAAGGTACGTATTCTTCCCTATCTCCAGCATTAGCACAATGACCAGTAAGTGCCCAATAAATACTGGTGACTGAATAAATAAATGAGTGACTCTTTGTCAGAGAATTAACCTGTGCCCATGGTTGGAAATTGCAATGCTGAAATTAGAGAACTATTTCCATTCTTGAATACATGCTTGGTTCAAGATGCAACGGGTTACTTCCACCAGATATGCTTGTCCCAGTACCACCACTGGCTAGGTTTGTAGAATATCCTTGCAGCAGTCAGAAGAGGCAGTATTTTACTATCTACTCACCAGGAGCAAAGAATTAGACTGAGGCAACTAGTAAGTTTTTTAATAATATAACTATGGTACAAATTATTTCAAAATAGAAGAGTTGTATTTATTAGAAATGTTATTATTGAGTGTTTCTTACTATTTAAATGCCTCAAAAACACATGTGCTTGACTATTTAACAAGCTTATTTAAGAATGACTTACAAATAAATGCATTATCCAGTCATTCCTGCCATTTTAAGAGTTCAGTGTATCATAATTTATGGTAATACAGGTAGAATCATGAAAGGCATGAGTCAAAATGACATAAAGATTATCTAATATAACCCAGTAATTTTATGGTTAAGGAAACTGAAATTCTAAAAATGTTGTTATTTATCCAAGATCACATACCTTAAAAGTGCTGAAAAGACAAAACCAAAGATCTCTTCATTTCTACTCCAGGACTCTTTTCTTTATATCATTCTGTATCTGATATTCATAAAATATAAAACTTCAATAGATATAAAATTGTCTAGACATGTAAATGATGTTAAATATATAAACAGATTTACCTATATTACAAAGTTATAGTAACCAATACAGTATGGTATTGGCATAAAAACAGACACTAGGACAATGAAACATAACAGAGAGCGCAGAAATAAACCCATGTATATATGATCAATTAATTTTTGCCAAAGAAATGCCAAGCATATACAACGAGGAAAGAATAGTCTCTTCAACAAATGATGTAGGAAAACCTGGATAGCCAAAAGCAAAAAAAAAAAAAGAAGAAGAAAAGAAAATGGACCTCTATTTTACACCATACACAAAAATCAATTAAAAAACATTAAAAATGGATTAAAGACTTGAATGTAAGCCATAAAATTCCTAGAAGAAAACACAAAGGGTAAGCTCCTTCGCACTGGTCTTGGTAATGATTTTTTGGATTTGACACTAAAAGCAAAGACAACAAAAGCAAAAGGAAACAAGTGGAACTGCATCCAACTAAAAAACTTCTGCATAACAAAGGAAACAATCAACAAAATGAAAAGGCAACCTAACAAACCAAAGAAAATATCTGCAAACCATATACCAATAAGAAGTTAATATCCAAAATATACAAGAAACTCATAGAACTCAATAGCAAAAAACCATATAATCCAACTTAAAAATGGACAAAGGGCCTAGACATTTTTCCAAAGAAGACATACAGATGGCCAACAAGTACATGAAAAGGGGCTCAACATCACTAATCATAAGGGAAATCAAAACCACAATGAGATATCACTTTATACCTGTTAGAATGTCTATTGTCAAAAAGATAAGAGATAACAAATGCTGGTGAGGATATGAAGAAAGGGAACCCTTGTGCACTGTTGGTGGGAATGTAAACTGGTACAGTCACTACAGAAAACAGTATGAAGGCTCCTCAAAAAATTGAAAATAGAACTACCACATGATCCAGCAATTTCACTTCTGGGTATATATATCCAAAGAAACTTCAATCATTATCTCAAGAGATATCTGTACTCCCATGTTCATAGCAGCATTATTCACAGTAGCCAAGGTATGGAAATGACCTAAGTACTCATGTCATCTATAGATGAATGGATAAAGAAAATCTGAAAATATGAATATACACACACACACACATCCCAAATGGAATTTTATTTAGCCTTAAAAAAGAAGGAAATCATGTCATTTGCGACAACATGGATGAACCTGGAAGGCATTATCCTCAGTGAAATAAGCCAGAGAAAGACAAATATAGAATGGTTTCACTTACATGTGGAATCTAAAAAAAACAAAACAAACTCATAGAAACAAAGGGTAGAAAAGTGGTTGTTAGGGGCTGGGGCATGGGGGAAATAGGGAGAGGTTGGTAAAGGGTACAAACTTTAAGTTATAGTATGAATAAAATCTGAGGCTCTAATGTATAACATGGGGACTATAGTCGATAACACTGTATTGTATAATTGAAAATTTGCTAAGAGAGTAGAACTTAAATGTTCTCACCAAAAAAGTAAAAATAAAAAGGCAAATATATGAGTTGTTAGATGTGTTAATTAACTCAATGGTGGGGAAGGGAAATCCCTTCACCATGTATACATATATCAAATCATCACGTTGTACACTTTAAATATGTTACAATTTTATCAATTATGTATTCATGAAGCTGGAAAAAATATATAAATATGTTTAAATGGGATATTAGTGTTGAAAAAAGTATTATTTTGAAACTTCTCTATAGTTAATATATGTTTTCAGTGAAGAACTATTTTCAACCATCTATGAATATTAGTTTAGAATTACAATAATCACAGTTTTTCATGTATAAATAGCACATTTCATAACTTTTCATTCATTCCATAAACAATTGGATATTTACAATGTGCTAAATATTGTACTGGGGGAAGGCACACAGTCCTGAATAAGATGAAAATTCTAGAATTTGGAGTATTGTAGAAAACAGAGATATTATAAAATATTATCCTAAGTATGATGTGTAATAAAGGAGAACTTGCTTTGTATAAATTTCTTAATCTACTCAAACCTCAGTTTCTCATCTATAAAATGAGGATAGTCATAATCATTTTCTCATAATTTCTGTGTGGATTAAGTGAAGTAAATGCTCTAGAATACTATGATTCCTCAATAAATGTTAGCTCTATGCAATTTCATTATGGTTACTGAGTGAGAGGGGAATGTATAACATGGGCATCCAAACCGTTCTGAGGGGTCTCAGAAGAATTCCTTAAGGAAGTGATAAAAAAAAAAAAAGTAAGAACTAGCTGAATAAAATAGGAGGGGGTGTCTTAGGCAGAGAGGACACACATTTTTGAGCTTGAGGAGAGGGAAATGAGGAATTATGCACCACATTTGATGAAATATAGCCGTAAAGTCTAATACAATAGCCACTAGCCACATGTGGCTATTTAAGTTTAAATGTAAATGAACTGTAATTAGATGAACCTAAAGATGTAATTCTTCAGTCGCACTAGCCACATTTCAAGTCCTTGATAGCCACATGTGGCTCTTCAGAACTAAAGTTAGAAAGGCTTGAATTTAAAGAACCAAAGAGACAATGATGGCCCATGAGGCTGGAGAAGCAGGTAGAGCAAGAGATTATAGTGGACCTTGTGAGCTATATAACTGATTTGGGATATATTTTATTTTATTTTATTATTTTTTAACATCTTTATTGGAGTATAATTGCTTTACAATGGTGTGTTAGTTTCAGCTTTATAACAAAGTGAATCAGTTATACATATACATACATCCCCATATGGGATATATTTTAAAGGCGATGGCACAGCAAAGGAAACCATGAACAAAAAGAAAAGGCAACCTCCTGAATGAGAGAAAATATTTGCTACTTATATAACTAATGAGGGGTTAATATCCAAAATACATAAAGAATTAATATAAATCAATAGCAAAAGCCTCCCAAATAATCCAATTTAAAAATGGGCAGAGGATCTGAATAGACATTTTTCTAAAGAAGCCATAAAGATGGCCAACAGGTACATAACAAGGTACTCAACATTATTAATCATCAGGGACATCAAAACCACAATGAGATAATTACCTCTCACCTGTTAGGATGGCTATTTTATTAAAAAGATAAGAAATAACAAATATTGGTAAGGATCTGGAGAAGGGTTGTACACTGTTGGTGGGAATGCAAATTGGTGCAGCCACTAGGAAAAACAGAACGGAGGTTCCTCAAAAAATTAAAAATAGAACTACCATATAACTAGCAATTCCATTTCTGGATATTTATCTGAAGAAAACAAAAACACTAACTGGAAAAGATATATGCACCCCTGTGTTCATTGCGGCATTACTGCATTACTTACAATACCCAAGACATGGAAACAACGTAAGTGTTCATCCATGGATGAATGGGTAAAGAAAGTGTGATGTGTTTGTGTGTGTGTGTATGTGTAAAATGCAATATTATTCAGCCATAAAAAAGACAGAACTCTTGCCACTGGGACAACATAGATGGACTTTGAGGGCATGATGCTAAGTGAAATAAGTTAGACAGAGAATGACACATACCATATGATCTCACTTATATGGGGAATCTAAAAAACAAACAAACAAACACAAAAACCCAGATCTCATAGATACAGGGAAGAGATTGGTGGTTGCCAGAGATGGGGGATGTGAAGTGGGGGCAATAGGTGAAGGTGGCCAAAAGGTAAAACCTTTCACTTATAAAATAAACAAGTCAAGGGGATATAATGAACTACATGGTGACTATAATTAATAATACTGTATTGTATATTGGAAACTTGCTAAAAGTGTAGATTTTAAAAGCACTCATCACAAGAAAAAATTATAAGTGGTGAGATGTTAAGCAGAATTATTGTGATAATGATTTTGCCATGTATACAAATATCAAATCATTATGTTATACACCTGAAACTAATATAATGTTATATGTCAATTATATCTCAAAAAGAAAGAAAGAAAGAAAGAGGAAGAAAAAAGAAAAAATGAAAGTTGGAAGGGAGTGGGGGAAGGAAGGAAGGGAGAAAGGCAATGAAAATCTTTCCTTAACAAATCATCTATTTTTCTAAAGTATATTAAAAATATACTATTTTCTTCCCAAATGCCTTACTTAAATTGTTTGTTGTTTTCACAGCACACTTTTACTATATGTTTCTTTTGTAAGAAAGTGAAACTGTTTGGATTACATTCATGTTTAATACACTACAATTCTGTGACTTGCCCCAAATCCAATAGCAGTTAATTAAAGCTCAAACTAGAATCCAAGTCTCCTGCCTTTTACACAAGAGGGAGTATGACTAAATATAACCACATTATCCACTTTTTCTTACTTGCAGAGAAATGTTTATAAAAACTACTTATATTGCTGTCTATAGATTTCATTTAAAAAATAAGTCCATATGTCATAAAAATGTGGAAAATACATTTTTTTTTCTTGGGATACCAATTGATATCAAAAGCAAATCTTTACTATTTAATTTGGCCAGTAGAAAAACAGAAATCTAAAATCATGAAAAATATGGAGTTAACTCATGAATAGGGTTTTACAAAAGAGGAAACCAACAGAAAAATTGTGTATTACAGGTAGTTGTATGTCTCCTAGATGGCAGGTCTCAGTAGTCTGAATTCCTAGCTTGAATGATTTTGTATCTGTTACTATCACTTTCTATTGATTTATGACTTTTTCACTCAATCTCATTTGTGTAATTCCAGATTGTGAATATACAAAATCAACCAACTAGACCACATCCAGGACAAATCTACCAGGTAAACCATGCTAGCAGTTTACTTTGATGGATAAACCTGTAACCAAACATACCTTGCAAGAAAAACTGATGCAAAATATAAAATTAAAATGACAGAGAAGAAGAGAGAAAAACAGAAGAAAGAACAGGAGAGGCTCCAAGATAAAGACATGAACTCCAACCATTTAAATTGAACATGCAATTAGGAGACAGGAAAATACATTTTTAAAAGGAAAGAATTTTTTTCCAAATTGACTGTCTACAAATAGCCTATAATTTTACCTCTGTATTGTCCTATCAAGGAAAGTTAGAGACACTTCTACATGAAAAATCATGTAACCTTGAGAAAGGTAAATTGTTGTCACAGTTGTTAAGAGTGGCATTGAGAACTAAGTAGAAGACACGTACGAAACTCAACTAACACTCACATTGACCTTGTATGATGGGCACCACCACAGCTTTTAAAATTATGATGGAGTCTTTTATTAATGAACTTTGCAATATTAAAAAAATTGCTGCTATTCTGTCAGCAATGTGCATTCCTTGCAGTATTAATCTCTCTAACCCCTTCGTGTCCTTACTATCTAACTATAAAAACAGTTGAACAAATAATAGAACCCAATAAAATCCTTCATTGCAGAATCTAAGAAGAATGCTACATGAGGTCCAAGACAAGAATAAAAACATTTCCTATATTCCAAGGAAAACAGCATTCAGATTAAAGCCAATTTATAGTGGGGTGGTTTTATAGGGCTTTGTTTTTTACTTTAACTTGGCCTTCTCAAGAGCTTGTGAAGGTTACGATGCTTATTCACAAGAGACTCTTCATTATAAATGGAAAAATATGTCAGGACCAACAAAGCAAACTGCAAATTATTACGCATTATATTTAGCCACGTAGTTATAATGTATACCCCTCAGAAATGTTGAGGATGGATGGTGTATTCAAATGAATTGATTAAATAAATCATTTACTAGCTGAACTCTGATTTCACAGTATACTTATTTCTTTCAATTTAAAGTTTCTTAACTTTATGAAAAGCTCAAAAGTGTAATACCTGGCCATAAGCAATTATCAAATTCATTTAAATTTACTTATTCAAATTTTACCAAATCTATTATCTTTCAATCCAGTATATTTATTGTTCTATACCTCTGGTCACAGATATCTATTCCAAGGTTTCTAAATAAGGATGATTAATTTTAAAAGGAGGCCAAAACCAGACTGAGTTAAAACCTTTGCGGTGCACTATTCCACAAATTCACATCATCATCAATTCTCTACAAAAATGAGTCCTTCTTATAATTATGCATCCATGAAAACAGCCTAGAACTTTGGAACCCAGAGAGAACTCTCCAGCAGCTGTCATTGGGGAAACCCACAAGTCACCAACAGAAGCTGGATAATTCCACACTCCAAAAACCTAAATATTTCACTTGAAATTTGTTTGCCTTAAGTTTTCAGCTAAAAGAAGGAATACTTTTAAGAATTCACATTCAAAAATTATGCCTATGCTAATTATATCTTCAGATTCATAAGGTAAAATCAGGGAATCCAGAGTTCACAAACAAATGAGTTACAAGGCAAGTAGACTGTTGTCAAGAGGATGTTGAAGGTTAAGTAGGAACCTGCCTGTCCATGAGCATCATGGCAAAAATCTAATCCCTACACATTTTCATCTATCATAGTTCAAATCCAGGTTATGATTCTGAAAGTCACAAAAAGATTCCATGGAGTTGTGTCCAGGAAAAAAAGGTTTTCATTCATTCATTTAAAAACGTTATTCTTTTACATGTAGCTGTCCAGTTTTCCCAGAAATTAGAACACTCCCTAACACCAGACACAAAAATAAACTCAAAATGGATTAAAGACCTAAATGTAAGGCCAGACACTATAAAACTCTTAGAGGAAAACATAGGCAGAACACTCTATGACATAAATCACAGCAAGATCCTTTTTGACCCACCTCCTAGAGAAATGGAAATAAAAACAAAAATAAACAAATGGGACCTAATGAAACGTCAAAGCTTTTGCACAGCAAAGGAAACCATAAACAAGATGAAAGGACAACCCTCAGAATGGGAGAAAATATTTGCAGATGAAGCAACTGACAAAGGATTAATCTCCAAAATTTACAAGCAGCTCATGCAGTTCAGTATCAAAAAACAAAAACCCAATCCAAAAATGGGCAGAAGACCTAAATAGACATTTCTCCAAAGAAGATATACAGATTGCCAACAAACACACGAAAGGATGCTCAATGTCACTAATCATTAGAGAAGTGCAAGTCAAAACTACAATGAGGTATCACCTCACACCAGTCAGAATGGCCATCATCAAATAATCTACAAACAGTAAATGCTGGAGAGGGTGTGGAGAAAAGGGAACCCTCTTGCACTGTTGGTGGGAATGTAAATTGATACAGCCACTATGGAAAACAGTATGGAGTTTCCTTAGAAAACTAAAAATAGAACTACCATATGATCCAGCAATCCCACTACTGGGCATATACCCTGAGAAAACCATAATTCAAAAAGAGTCATGTACTACAACGTTCATTGCAGCTCTATTTACAATAGCCAGGACATGGAAGCAACCTAAGTGTCCATCAACAGATGAATGGATAAAGAAGATGTGGTACATATATACAATGGAATATCAGCCATAAAAAGAAACGAAACTGAATTATTTGTAGTGAGGTGGATGGACCTAGAGACTGTCATACAGAGTGAAGGAAGTCAGAAAGAGAAAAATAAATACTGTATGCTAACATATATATATGGAATCTTAAAAAAAAAATGGTTCTGAAGAACCTAGGGGCAGGACAGGAATAAAGACGCAGATGTAGAGAATGAACTTGAGGACGTGGGGAGAGGGAAGAGTAAGCTGGGATGAAGTGAGAGAGTGGCATGGACTTATATATACTACCAAATGTAAAATAGATAGCTAGTGGGAAGCAGCCGCATAGCATAGAGAGATCAGTTAGTTCAGTGCTTTGGGACCACCTAGAGGGGTGGGATAGGGAGGGTGGGAGGGAAATGCAAGAGTGAGGGAATATGGGTATATATGTATACGTATAGCTGATTCATTTTGTTATAAAGCAGAAACTAACACACCATTGTAAAGCAATTATACTCCAATAAAGATGTTTAAAAAAATAAAAATATAATTCACTGGGTATCTGTCTTGTCATGGACTGTTTGGGCTCCAAGGAGAATGAAAAAACAAGAAAGACAAGATCTCTGCTCTCATTAGCCTAAGGTGAGTAAGAAAAACAAGTGTGTCTTAAAAAGGACTTGTATTTGATCTTTCATCCTGTGAAGCAGGCAGTGTAGTTATTTCTAATCCTAGCTTACCCATTAGGAATCCAAAACCCTGGGAAGAAGAACCACTTGTTCTTCAACTCCATTATTACTTGGAACAAGTTTTACTTGAACAAAATTCTTCAATATTATTGTATATGTCCCTGTAAGTTATCAAGCTTAAAACTAGATGATGTGTAAATGTGCTTACTATTAAAGAACCCATAGAATTTAAGAGCTAGATAGAAATTTACTTACACAATAGTCTTGTTATTTTACAGACAGGGAAACTGAGGGCCAAGAATGTGATCAAATTACATTGGAAGTAAAATTAATATGGGAAGTAAGATCTCCTAAATATATTATTGATTTTTCCAGATACTATATTATTCCCCAAAGTTTTATGCTTTCATAGATACCAGGATGTTTTCTAAGATGACAAGACAACATTTGTGTCCTCTCTGGAGAAGAATATTGCTTTTCATAAAGTCTAAAATAGCCTAGAATCTCCTTTGAAAAGCAGGTGAAAATAAAATTAAACCCATTAACTGGAAGTAATGTATTTCTTTAGCTAAAACAAAACAAAACAAAACAAAATACCAATGACAAAAATCATTTCACTTGCACTGAAAGAAATAAAATATTACTCAAGTTGCAATTATCTGTGAAGAACAGTGATTCCCTAGCCGGCACCTTAGGAGAAATTGATTGCTTTTTATGCCCTTTGTTTATTCATTTTCTAGACTTAATGGCTGACAAATGACCATTTCATTATTATAGGATGCCTCTGCTCTTTTCCAGAGTTGATTCCGCTCTTCTTTGTGCCTAACAGTAGCAATAGTGTGCATACAACTTATTTCAAGTACTTAGATGTACCTTAATTTTCAAGCCCAAAGTGGCTTTGTGGTTGGTTTCCTGACAGCATTCCAGTTTCTCGAACATTTTGCTCTTGGTAAGAGATCATGTACATTTGTTAATATGCATATCACATCTGTTTGCTTTGTTTTCGCCCAGTGGTAAATAAAGAATATGTCTGTCCTCACAGGTCAAGAAGAGGAGAGGAGAATCATGGTTATGTACACCTTAGATTTATGGATCAAGGAACTTTCATCTGCATAGTAATATTTTGGTCTGGGGAAGGCCCCTGTTAATACCTCTTCCTTTTGCCTGGACCTAGGCCAAGCTGTACAAATATCAATCTACTTACCTACACAAAATGGAAGCTACTCAGGAATTTTTTTAAATGACACAGTGCTTAAGAGCATAGATGTGGAAACAAGACAACCTGACTCTGAATCTCAGCCTATGTAACTTTATGCAAAATTCTTTCCTTTTTTGCATCTCACTTACCTATCTTCAAAAATCTACATATTAGGTGTTACTGTCTTATAGGAGTGTTGTGATAATGAAAATAATTCAAGTAAAGATTAAATTATATTTAATTTGGGGCTTAGAACAGTGCATGTCACACAGTAAGGACAGAAAGCAAGTTAGCTCTTAGCATTGGTTCTTATCTTTTCATCTGAAAAGCTTTCTTTCACACACCCATCGTTACATGCCTTGTCCTCAACTTGGCTTAATAGTTTTACAACTTCCAGGACCATCTACCCTCTCTAAGCTATACATAAAGTGAATAATATCCTAGAAATAAAGAGACCTACTTGTTACTTTTGAAGGACAGGATTTCTCTCTATTGCTCCCTCCCCATGATTAGAAAGAAGCATGGCATTCTTCACTATCAAAGCGGCATGGTGAAACTCAGGCAGGAGAGCATAATAGAACAGTAAACAGTGTACCTGTTCTTTACCACATGATAGAGGCTAGTCTAAGCACTTGACTCATTATCATGCTATGAGACTAACAGGAATAGCATCCCCATTTTACAGAAAAAGAGTGAGAGGCAAAGCTTCTTACCCAGGGTCACAAAGCTGAAAATTTAGAGAGCCAGGATTTGAACCTAGGTATCTCATATTCATAGTCTGGTTCTTTGTCACTCTGTTATACAGCCTCTCATCATAAAAGGTCTCAAAGTCTAGGATATTTGGATACAAAATAATAGTCATGAATATAGAATGCATGAGTTTTTATGTATACCTCAAAGATTTTCACATTTAATCTTCTTAATGGGGAGAGTAGTTCATAGCATATTTATTGAGCCCCTACTATGTACAGGAATTGTTCTAAGAACTGAAAATAAAACAATTAAGAAAAAGTCCATTCCCTCATAGAGCTGACATGTTACTTGGGAAAATATATACAAATCAAGTAAATAATATAATACCATAGAAAAAACAGTATAAGAGGTTAGAAAGTGAATAGAGATGGTATGCTAGAATAGTAAAAGAGATATCTTTGATTATAAATACTCTAGAGGAAAAGTAGCCATAGTCCACAAAAACTCTCACCATTTCTACTTTATCCTTCCCTATCCAGAGCACCAGAGTTCAAATGTCTCCCCAGGCAAGCCTGGAGATAAATGAATCACTAATAAATGAATCAACTAGACATAGACCACCCAGCCTTTCTGTTAGTACAGGAGTAACTGGGTAGAAAAATATAGTTTACTCATGACCTAAGATGATGAAGTTTGCAAGATCCCAGTAGGCACTGAAGGGGTTGTACACTTAATAAATTCAATAACGAAATGGCAGGGCGTGAGAAGAGAATGACAAGGATAGAGGATGGATTGGGGTCAAAGAGAAAAGGCATCAGAAAGAGAATCATAGAGAAAGAAAATGGTAGGAATCAATACAGAACAATGCTCAAAAGTCTGGGGAAGATTGTTGACAAATTATATATACCTATGTTTCTTTGAGTGTAATTCAAGCTCCCTGGACGTCCCCAAGGCACTTTCAGGAAGTCTGTAAGGTCAAAACTATTTTCGTTATAATATTAAGGTGTTGTATGCCTTTTTCACTCTCATTTTTCTCTCACAGGTGTACAGATTCATTGATATGGTTTCAGATTCTACACTGTAACTGACCTTTAGGAAACTGGTTCTTGCTGAGTTTTGGCATAGTATCAAAGGAGAATATCCATAATTATTGGAAAAGGCTACTAAAATACACCTCCTTCTTTCAACTACATATCTAAGCCCAGATTTCTCCTTATACTTCAACCAAAATAACATTTCAACATATTGAATGCAGAAGCAAATATGAAAATCCAACTGTCTTCTCTTAAGCCAAATATTAAAGAGCTGACAAAAATGTAAAATAATTGCACTATCGTTAGTGCAAATAAATATTTAAAATATTTATTCATTAAAAATAATTATTCTATTACACATAAATAACATGTTTTCTGAAAAAGAACTATTTTCAATATCCTCAGTTTTACTCTACTGCAGTAAATATAAATAGGTATAACCCACATAAAATCTCTTTGAGGTGCACAATAATTTTTAAGAGCCTTTAGAGGCCCTGATACCTAAAATTTTGAAAACTGCTTGTCTAGACAATTTGCTTTCCGCTTTGTTCAACATAAGGGATTGAGGAAGCTGAACCAAGTATATAATGTTTGGAGCAATTACTCGATCCCCTTCACTAAAAATCCACTAAACCCTGCAACAGACTGAATTTTCTAAAAATGGTCCCACATGCTACTCTAAAATTTTGATACTCCTCCCATTAAAAGGTAAAATCTAGTTCCCTTCTCTAATTTGGGTCAGTCCTAGTGGCTCATGCCATCATGGAGGCAATGCTTCATGCCCTCTGAGGGTGAGTGCAAAGGTCAGCACTGTTTCCATCTAGATCTCTCTCTGTTAAGATATGTGCCTTGGAAGAGTATAGCCCAGAGGTAAGAAGTCTAGTTAACCCAAAGGTGCCGTGCTGGAGAGACTATTTAGAGAGATTGCATAAAAACAGAAAGAGCTGTCTGAGGATCCCTATCTGTTCCTTATTCTAACTGCTCAAGTCCTCTCAGCATTCACCTCCAGACCTGAGAGTAACTAGCCTTCAGGTGATCCCAGGCCCTATCCTTCAAGCCACCCCAATTGACCCAGATGAGCAGAGAGGAGCTATCCCTACCAAGCCTTGCCCAAATTGCAAACTCACCAGCAAAATAAATGTTGCCATTGTTTTAGGACCCTAAGGTTCAGAGTAATTTGCTATACAGCCAGAGTAATTGGAATAAGCCCTCAACTGGGAGCAGTGGATTTGTCTTAGGGAAAAGTGGTATAATAACTACAACAGGGAGTAAATGGGTGTCCACTTCTTCCATGATCATATCCTCACTGAGAAGCACAAAGGGAAGAACTTCAGCTCATAGACAAACACACAGATGAAGAAACAAGGAAGTATATTGCACATCTTCCCCATCTATGGAAGATCACTGGAAACTTACTATGTAAAATAAATAAAAGGAGACCCATCAAATTGGGTTACAGAACTAATGAAGACGATATGGTGGAAGAAAAGGAAAAAGGCAACAATTAGAAGGAATAATTATTTTAAGGACTCACTTTAATAAAAATTATATCAGTTATACATATTACTTTATATATTATTTTAATTATATTATTATTTTATATATATAATATTAATAGCCAACCCTATTATGAAGGTACTATTATTATTCCTATTTTGCAGATGAGAGAACAGATGATATTCAAGAATGTTTATCAATTTGCCTAAAGTTACACAGCTATAGATCAAACTTGGGTCCATCAGATTCTGAGACTAATAGCTGCTTTCTTCCATTTGAAATTCTGGATTTTTCTGCCATATTAAGATCCCTCCTTGCCCTCAATATAATAAAGCTGCTGGAAGTTTTTATGCTCTAACCTGAGATACAAGGAGAGAACAATATGGCATACTTTAAAGGTAAGATTTCCATTTTCTCTCAGGAGAGAATTGTCTTTGTAGCACCATGTGAAGCACTGGTTAATGGCAGGTGGCGTTAGGGACAAGATGGAATGAAGAGAACACTAACAATTTACTACAAATGATTTTTCAATTGAAGAGAAAAAAGGAAATATGCCAGAAGGCTGTGTATGAGAGGTCAACACCTGCTCCTACCTCCGTGTGTCCACAGATTCTGACATCTCATCTGCTGGGAAATCATATGCGCTGAGATGCCAGCCAAGCCAGGGAGCACCAGAGCCTTTCTGCCAGCAACTGCCAGGTCTTAGTCTCCTGAATGCCACTCAGCGGCATCATGCTCCTTGAAATGACTCACAAAACCCCGTACACTGTGGCAAAATAAAGGCTGAGTGTGACTTTACGTGACGAGCAGATGCCACAATGCCTCACTGGTGCACATCATAAATGACATATATTGCTTCATTGCTAATGTGCATTCACAGTAGTCTTAGGGAGTGGAGTAAAGAAATGTCCCTTTGTAAAATGCTTAAACATTCAGCAAATATTGAGTACTTAATTTGGCTAGGAGCTGTTGTTTACTGATGAAAATTGACTGGGGTTCTAGTGCCTAGTGGATGATTTCCTTTTATCCAAAGTCCTAGATGAACAACAAGCTTTCTTACTGCCTTCATAGGCCTGCGATAGAGAATTTTCTAGTCCCTAGTTAATTGATAGGAAGTTCTTCCTAATTCCAACCTTATATTAGTAGCTCAAGAGCTTATGGCCTATACTGTTCTTCCTGAATAGAAATAAAAACTGAAGGCTGTAAACTTTCTTATATCTATTTCCTAAATGCCTGTGAACTGTTCATCTTCAACCTCTCTCTTATTCTGAGGTAACTCTATTTCTCACTACTATATATTTCCCCATCTCGATTTTGAGCTCAATTAATTTATTTTAAATTTTATTTAATTATTTAATAATTTCATTATTCTTTAAATAATTTTAGTAAGCATTTGGAAAGGAACTTTATACATTAGCTCAGGCTGTCTCAAAAGGGAGGTTATATGGAAACTCTGTACTTTTCTTTTTTTGTAACTTTTCTGTAAATCTAAAATTATTTCAAAGTTAAAAATTTAAAATATTTGCACTTTGTTTTGTCTGGATTTCACATGTTATTTTAGAAAAAAGATCATAGGATTTGATATCAAGCAGTCTTAAGCCTGGTTTTACATCTTATTTGTTATGTTAATTTGTACAAGTCACTTAACCTCATTGAGCCCTAATTTTCTCTGTTGAATAGACAACCTATTTCACGGACCTATTACAAGTTGAAAATTAGGCTATATAATAGAGTCAACGTATATCATTTCTTCCATCTCCAACTCCTATTTGCAAGGCTGATAAATTGAAAATCACTGCTTTCATGTGATGCTTAACCAGCATACTCTCTTATTATCCATAGCTGTTTGTTGAACTTAGACACACTAAAAATCTAAATTCTCATAAATTAAGATGTACATGGTAAGTATTAGAGCAACTGCTAAAGAAATAACCCAAAATATACCCTAAAAAAAATCTAACTAAAATGTCATACTAGAAAATAATTAATGTAAAAGAAAGCAGCAAAGGAGGAACAAAGGAACAACACAGATATGAGACATACAGAAAACAAAAAGTAAAATGACAGACATCTCTATCAATAGTAACATAAACATAAGTAGATTATACAATCCAATGTGAAGGCAAAGACTGTCAGGCTGGATTTAAAAAAAAATAATCAAACTATATTCTGTATACAGGAAATACAGTTTAGATTCAAAGACACAAATGAAAGTAAAATGATGGAAAAAGATATAACATGCAAACAACAACCACAAGAAATCTGGAGTGACTGTACTGATATCAGATGCAATAGGCTTTAAAACAAAATATGGTACTAGAGATTTTTAAAAATTATAATGATAGTTAATCCATCAGGAATATATACAAATTATAAACATATATTCACCTAATAACAGAGCACCCAAATACTGAAGCGAAAAGTGATAAAAATGAAGGAAGAAATAGACGATTCAAAAATAATAAGTGTACATGCAAAACCCCTCTTTCAATAATGGGTAAAATAACTAGGCAGATCAATAAGAAAATATAAGACTTGGACAAAACTATAAGCCAACTAGACCTAACAGACATTTATAGAACACTCTACCCAACAATAGAATATACATTCTTCTCAAGTAACATGGAAAATTCTCCAGAGTAGATAATTTAGTAGGGCATAAAACACACATCAATAAATTTTAAAGTTTTAAAATGATTCAAAGTATATTCCCCAACTACAATGGAATGGAATTAGAAATCAACAACAAAAAAATTTGAGAAACTCAAAATTATGTAGAAATTAAACAGTGTCCTCCTAAATAGCAAATGGGATCAAAAAAGAAATAAAAGGGGAAATTACAAAATACATTGAAGTAAATGGGAACATATCAAAACTTACATAATGCACTTCTTAGAGGAAAATTTTTAGCTTTAAATGCCTATATTACTAAAGAAAAAATATCTCAAATCAATAACCTAACCTTAAACCTAAGGCACTGGAAAAGAAAAGCAAACAAAACCTAAAGAAAACAGAACAAAGGAAATAATAAAAAGTAGAATGACAATTAATGAAATAGAAAATAAAGAAACAACAGAAAAAAAATCATTGAAACCCAACCTTGGTTTTTTGAAAAATCAACAAAATTGACAAATATTTAGCTAGGTTGACCAAAATAAAAAGGGAGAAGACTCAAATTACTGATATCTGAAATAAAAGGGAGGACATTATTATTTACCTTACAGAAATTGAAAGGATTACTATAAACAATCATACGTGAATAAATTAGATAACATTTAATGGACAGATTCCTGAAAAGAAAGAAACCACCAAAACTGACTCAACAAAGAAATACATAATCTGAAGGACTTATAACAAGTAATGAAATTAAATTAGTAATAAAAAAAAAGTCAAATAAAGAAGAACTCAAGGCCATATGGCTTCACTTGCTGAATTCTACCATTTAAGAAGAATTAATACAATTGTTCACAAATTCTTCCAAAAAATAGAAGAGAAAACATGTTATAACTCATTCTATGAGGCCAGTATTACAATGATGCTAAAAACATACAAAGACTTGGGGAAATAAAGGAAAACTACAGACCAATATCTCTTATGAATATGGACACAAAAATCCTTAACAAATTACTACCAAACTGAATCTAGCAAAACATAGAAAGAATTATATAATATGGGGACTTCCCTGGTGGTCCAGTGGTAAAGAATCCGCCTTACAATGCAGGGGATGTGGATTTGATCCCTGGTCAGGGAACTAAGCTCCCACACGCCGCAGGGCAACTAAGCCCACGTGCCACAACTACTGAGCTTGCGTGTCTCAACTAGAGAGCCTGCATGATGCAAACTACAGAGCCTACGTGCTCTGGAACCCATATGCCACAATTACAGAGCCCAGGTGCCCTGGAGCCTGTGTGCCACAACTAGAGAAGAGAAAACCCGCATACCACAACTAGAGAGAAGCCTGCGTGCCTCAAAGAAGATCCCGCATGCCACAACTAAGACCTGATGCAGCCAAAAATAAATTAAATACATAAATTGCAAATAAATCTTAGAAAAAAAGAATTATACAATGTGGACAAGTGGGATCTATCCCAGGTATGGAAGATTGGTTTAACATTCATAATGTAGTACCCCATATCAATAGAATAAAAAGCAAAAAAAAAAAAAAAAAACCCATATAATCATCTCAATAAATTCAGGAAAAGCATTTGATGATATCCAACACCTTTTCATAATATAAACACTCAACAAACTAAGAATAGGAGGGAACTTCCTCAACCTGATCAAAGGTAACTATGAAAAACCCACAGCAAACATTATATTTAATGGTGAAAGACTGGCTGCTTTCTCCCTTATATCAGAAACAAGGATATCCATTCTCATCACTTCTAATCAAAATTGGTTCTAGCTAGAAATTAAGCAAGAAAAATAAATAAAAACCATTGAGATTAGAATGGAAAAGTATAACTATCTCTACTTACAGATGACATAATCTTATACATAGAAAATATTCCTAAGAAATCCACTTAAAAAAAAGCAACCTATCAGAACTAATAAACAAGTTCAGCAATGTTGCAGGTATCAACGTACTAAAATCAACTGTATTTTTACATTCTTAATGAACAATCCAAAAAATTAAATTAAGAAAACCAACTTGTGATAGCATCAAAAAAGAATAAAATATTACTAAGAAAAGAAGTACACAACTCAGACTCTGAAAACAAGAAATATTGTTGAGAGAAATTAAAGAACATCTAAATGAATGGAAAAACATCCCATGTCATGGATCAGAAGACTTAATATTGCTAACATAGCAATACTCCTCAAATTAGTTTACAGATTCAATGCAATTCTTATCAGAACCCAGCTGACTACTTTGTAGAAATTAACAAGCTGATTATAACATTTATAAGGAATTGCAAGGAACCAAGAATAACCAAAAGGTTCTTAAAAAAGAAGAACAAAATATGAAAGACGCATACTTCACACTTTCAAAATTTGTTACAAAGCAATGGTAACCATGACAGTGTGGGACTGGCATAAGGGTAGACATATAAATTAATAGAGTAGAATTGAGAGTTCAGAAATAAACCTCATTTCTATATGCTCAACTGAATTTTGACAAGGGTGCTAAGTCCATAGTTAAAATATCTTTTCAAGAAATAGTGCTGGGATAAATATATAGCCACAGTTTTTTTATATTTTTCCATTTGTTCGACTGTTGGTTTAAAAATGGAATAATAGGAGATGTATTATGTCAGGGGTAGGCAGACTTTTCTGTAAAGGAACAGTTAGTAAATAATTTAGGTTTTGTGGGCTATGTGATCTTTGTTACAGCTATTCGTTTCTGCTATTAATAGTGTGAGAACAATCATAGACAATACATATAAACAAATGATTGTGACCATGTTCTAATAAAGCTTTGTTTACAAACACAGGTAGTGAACTAGATCTGGCCCATGGGTCAAAATTTGCATATCTCTGTATTATATTTTAAATTTAGATATGATACTTTATCAGCAACTAAACAAATATTTTAATGATACATCAAGGACCTCCTAATTTTTTAAATCTTTCAAGTCAACATGTTTCTAAGCAATACTATATAAAGTTTCAGCATATATTATTAGAGGAAAATGTTTCAAGATATTTTGGACACCATTTATGAAAATCAACACTCCTCTAGATGTGAGTTTTAAGGATGAGAATGAAAATTAATTAATATTGAAAATAAAAATACCTTTGGTGTTTTTATATTCTAAAACCACATATAACATACTAAAGTGACAAGCTCTTTTCACATGGTACACAATTCTCTCCATATCAAGGCAACTATTAGAAATACAAGTAAATGGTCTAATATCCCTTAGCCATGTGACCTACAAAGGTATGTCATAGTACCAATATTAAAAAAAACACACACAGATGTTGAATTTTCTTAATTTAAATTTTGTAAAAAAGGCACATAGATAATATATTATGCTACAGATACCTTTTATTATACACCATTAATATTTAGATAATTAACAATACATGTGTAAAGTATAATATAAACCAATCAGTATTACCAGGAGAGCTTTAAGATTTAACTTTTATTCTTCTGTCATTTAATTTTCAATCAAAAGTTTACCTAGGGGCTTCCCTAGTGGCGCAGTGGTTAAGAATCCGCCTGCCAATGCAGGGAACACGGGTTTGAGCCCTGCTCCGGGAAGATCCCACATGCTGCGGAGCAACTAAGCCCGTGCACCACAACTACTGAGCCTGTGCCCTACAGCCCGTGAACCACAACTACTGAGCCCTCACGCCACAACTACTGAAGCCCGCACGCCTAGAGCCCATGCTCCGCAACAAGAGAAGCCACCTCAAGGAGAAGCCCGCGCACCACAACGAAGAGTAGCCCCTGCTCACCGCAACTAGAGAAAGCCCACATGCAGCAATGAAGACCCAACACAGCCAAAATTAAATAAATAAAATAAATAAATAAATAAATGAAAGGTTTACCTAAACACAGTTTTCTGTAACTAATGTGCTAAAACACATATTGAAGGTACAATGCATGTCAACCCTGATTTTTCTCACTCAGTGAGAAATGGTCTGAATCTTAAAACCTCACAATGTGCAACTAGATACATTAGTGTAAAAGCCCCACCCATGATGTTAATGGCACCATTTCCATGGTAACTTTAATGCTTAAAAAGGAAAAAACAGAAGGAGTCAAGAAAACTGTACAAAGTGAACAAAATAAATTATTAGATTGAACATATGTGGCATAAACAAAATATGGGGTGCAGTTATTAAAAATAAATTGCCTTTTAAAAATGAAAACAAGCATAAATCAGACATGGAACTTCAACTTATGGGAAATGTGGTCATCCTAAACTCATAGCAGTAAAATTATCCTAGTATGTCGGATGTCACCAAATTGGGAGCTCACAAACACATCAACGTATTCAATCATCCTTGTATTGTGGAGGTTCAAACTTCCATGTAATATTGACATTATTAATGAATTAAAAATAGAAATTGATGTGCAATCATTAGATTTATGCCAATAATAGCAAATAGCTACTATGTGTATTATGCATTTCAATATTATCGTATAAATTATTTTCTGTCTTCAAATTAGAAACACAATGTCAATTTTATACAAAGAGGTACATTTAAAACATATTTTCATTGCAGGAAATCCTAAGTGTCTCATTTATGTTTGATATTTTTAAGATAAGTCACTGACATTGGAACAAATTGCAATGAAATAAACAAGCTAGTCACTGCTACAGAACTAAGAAGACAATCCACTTTATTCTTAAGTGAATTATTTCATTGTTATACAATTGAGTCATCTAAACTAAAATCAGGCCATTTTTTATTTTTCAAAGTCATTTATTTGCTCACAGAAGAGTACCTTAGATTTCATTAAATCTATTTTGTTAACTCTACTTCATTAAATCTTCACTATCCATTTCTGCCTTTTTCAAGTCTGTCTTTCTATTTCTATCAATTCTGAACATTTTGGTGAGTGAATTATGTACTCACTACCAAACATCTTTGGAAGAGAAGTGATATAGAATCACTGAGAACTCACGTGGCCTACTTCATCATTTTGCTTTAAGTTGGCTCTACTAATATTGATGCCCTAAAATGAAAACTAAAATTTGATTTTCAATTGTTCAAGGCCTCTATTCCAATATAATCATGAATAATAACATGTGATGTCTTCAGAATTATGAGCTAAAATTTGATTTCCAATTATTGTTTCATTCAACCAATGAATGTATTGAATGCCTACTATGTGAAAGGCGCCATCCTTCGCAGTAGGGACACAAATACAAATCTGGAATGGTACAGCCCACAGGAGCTGATTTTCTAGTGAAAGTGAGAGAGAAATATACTAATAATGGCTTACAGTACGATAAAAGTGGGTTTCCTCAGGGTGCTATGTTGTCTAAGTTTTTAAAAATCTGAATATAAGGAATAAAAGAGATGGTAGAAATCATCTAGTCCAACTCCTTTCTTTCACTTCTAAAGAAAATGATTATAACAGACTGTGGGTATATGCATATGGGTGTGTGTGTGTGTGTGTGTGTGTGTGTGTGTGTGTGTGTGTGTGTGTGTGTGTTTCCATGGTCCTGTAAAAATATAAAGAAAAAATGTACAAAGCAGGATCTCATTGATGTAACCTGTATGCACATATATAAAAATATATGATATGATATGGTATAAAAGAAGGTGCACTTGACTGGAAATCTGACAAGGCTTCTATTTGCACATTGCTGAATTTTAGGTATATGACATGGATAAGATGTTCAGCAGTTTCTTCATCTATATTATGAATTTAGTTCAATCTCTATCACCGAATTCTCCAGGTTGTTGTGAGGACCGAATGTAGTAAAGGGTACAAAAGTGCTTTGTAAATTAAAGCACAATAAAATATAACATTTGATAGTATTTCATATAACAAATCTATATATAAATAAGATGATTAGTTTAATTGTGGGTAATTAATTAGATTAACAACATAAAGTGCTTAGTTAATTGTGAATTAGAAGAGAGAATGAAGGTTATTTAATTCTTATCCATTCATTATTTATTGTCATATTTGAGATATACCAATAGTTGAATCAACGGGGAGGAAAAAACAACTAGCAAGTTTAAGAAGTTTGTTTCTATGTCTTCTTCCATTCCCAAGACAGAGCATGGCACTTCTGTCCTGATAAGAACAGTTGGTATATGAAAGTTTACATGCTAATAGATCAATGCTGGTACATACTACACTCACAGTTCCTTCCAAGGAAAGATGCCCTACCCATTGCCCTCACTGAGGAGGAAGCTGTGAGTATGAGGGTTTGATCCTACATATTCTCTTCCCTCAGCATCCCAGCTTACTGAAAAACTGGTAAGTGCAAGAGCCAAACGTAGCCAATCAATCGATGGCTATTTAGATGGTATGACATGGCCTAGATGAAAGTCTCTTTGAAGAATTTAAACTTTGAGATATTGGGATATTGAAGCAGTTAACCGTGAGAGACTGAGGCTGGATGATGCATAGAGAGAAACCATGACATAGAGTCAGGGCCATAAAGGCTAATGGCTTTTGTATCAGGGTGATACTGGCCTCCTTACAGGCCAATATCATTGATGAACATAGATGCAAAAATCCTCAACAAAATACTAGCAAACCAAAACTAACAATATATTAAAAGTATCATACAACATGATCAAGTGGGATTTATCCCAGGGATGCAAGGATTTTTCAATACCCACAAATCAATGTGATATACCACATTAACAGACTGAAGAATAAAAACCATATTATAATATCAATAGGTGCAGAAAAAGCTTTTGATAAAATTCAGCATCCATTTATGATAACAACTCTCCAGAAAGTGGGCATAGAGGGAACCTACCTCAACATAATAAAGGCCATATATGACAAACCCATAGTAACAGCATGCTCAATGGTGAAAAACTGAAAGCATTTCCTCTAAGGTCAGGAAAAAGACAAGGATGCCCACTCTCGCCACTTTTATTCAACATTTTGGAAGTCCTAGCTATAGCAATCAAAGAAGAAAAAGAAATAAGAGGAATCCAAATTGGAAAGGAAGAAGTAAAGCTGTCATTGCTTGCAGATGACATGATACTATACATAGAAAATCCTAGACATCACCAGAAAACTGCTCATCAATGAATTCAGTAAAATTACAGGATACAAAATCAATATACAGAAATCTGTTACATTTCTATACACTAACAACAAAGTATCAGAAAGAGAAATTACGGAAATAATCCCATTTACCATCACATCAAAAAGAATAAAATACCTAGGAACAAATCTACCTAAAGAGACAAAAGACCTGTACACCAAAAACTATAAGATCCTGATGAAAGAAATTGAAGACTACACAAACAGATGGAAAGATATACCATATTCTTTGATTGAAGAATCAACATGGTAAAAATGACCACACTACCCAAGGCAACCTACAGATTCAGCACAATCCCTATCAAAATACCAAGGCCATTTTTCACAGAACTAGAACAGATAATTTTAAAATTTATATGTAAACACAAAAGACCCTGAATAACCAAAACAATCTTGAGAAAGAAGAACAGAGCTAGAGGAATTATACTCCCTGGCTTCAGACTATACTACAAAGCTATGGTAATCAAAAGAGTATGGTACTGGCACAAAAACACATACATAGATCAGTGGAACAGGATAGAGAGCCCAGAAATAAACTCACACACTTATGGTCAATTAATCTATGACAGAGGAGGCCAGAATATACAATGGAGAAAAGACAGTCTCTTCAATAAGTGGTGCTGGGAAAAATGGACAGTTACATGTAACACAATGAAATTAGAACATCCTCTAATACCATAAACAAAAATAAACTAAAAATGGATTAAAGACCTAAATGTAAGGCTGGATGCTATAAAACTAGAGGAAAACATAGGCAGAATACTCGACATAAATCACAGCACTATTTTTTTGGATTCATCTCCTAAAGTAGAGGAAATAAAAGCAAAAATAAACAAATGGGGCCTAATTAAACATAAAAGCTTTTGCACAGCAAAGGAAATCTTTGACAAAATGAAAAGACAATCTACTGAATGGGAGAAAATGATATGATCAATAAGGGATTAATACCCAATGTAGTAAACAGCTCATATAACTCAACATAAAAAAAAACAACAACAACCTGATTAAAAAAGGGCAGAAGAACTGAATAGACATTTTTTCCAAAGAGGAAATGCAGCTGGCCAACAGGTACATGAAAAGATGCCCAACATCACTGATCATCAGGGAAATGCAGGTCAAAACCACAATGAGATATCACCTCACACCTGTCAGAATGGCAATCATCAAAAAGTACACAAATAACAAATGTTGGCAAGGATGTGGAGAAAAGGGAACCCTCGTATACTGTTGGTAGGAATGTAAATTCGTGTAGCCACTGTGGAAAACAGTATGGAGGTTTCTCAAAAAACTAAAAATAGAACTACCATATGATTCAGCAATTCCACTTCTGGGTATATATCCAAAAAAAGCAAAAACACTAATTTGAAAAGATACATTCACCCGAATGTTCATAGCAGCATTATTTACAATTGCCAAGACATGGAAGCAACCTAAGTGTCCATCAACAGGTAAACGGATTATAAAAGATGTGGTATATATATACAATGGAATACTACTCAGCCATAAAAAGAATGAAATTTTGCCATTTGCAGCAACACGGATGGACTTGGAGGGCATTATGCTAAATGAAGTCAGTCACACAGAGAAAGACGAATACTGTATATCACTTACACGCGGAATCTAAAAAATACAACAAAGTAGTGAATATAACAAAAAAGAAGCAGACTCACAGATATAGAGAACCAACTAGTGGTTACCAGTGTGTGTGTGTGGGGGTGCAATATACAGGTTGGGGAGTGGGAGGTATAAACTATTGGGTGTTAGATAGGCTCAAGGATGTATTGTACAACACAGGGAATATAGCCAATATTTTGTAATACCTGTAAATGGAAAGTAACCTTTAGAATTGTATTAAAATTTAAAAAAAATTTTTAAAGAGCTAATGGCAAACTGAAATCATGAGAGAGCAAAGTCCATGTAAGGTAGAGAAGAACACAGGTGTGTGTGGTGAGGGGTTTGGGAGAACAATCAGAGACGGATAGAAAGCAGCCAGTCTCTAATGTTGCCTTTGCTCATGAAGGACAGCCCTATTTGTATATAATAAATTCCTTAGTTTGGGCTGAGTTCCTAAAATAGACTGGATATACAAGGAAAATTTAAGATTTATTAAATGTGGAAGCCCAGCAACAGTGATTAGAAGTGATGACAAGGGCAGTAGTATCTAGGGATGGTAGCCAGTGAAGTAAGTCAGACAATAAGCTGACATCAAGGGATTTTTTGTTTTGTTTTATTATCCAAATCATCACCAGGAGGAAGCTAGTCTTGTAGAAAAGTCAAATGGCCTATTAGAGACTCAGTCAAAGCTAGGAGACGGACTTTATAAAATTAGGAGACGTATCCTGCAAGATGTGAGGAATGTATTGCATAGACATTTCTTACACAAAATTTTCAAATCCGTCCCTTCAGTCATCCCCTTTACTTCAGCTGAATTTTGCTGGACCAACAGACTTCTCCATCAGTTGGAGTTCAACTTTCGCTGAGTTTTGTTAACTGTTTTGGAAGCCTTTAAAAAGAAAATGTGAGGGGCTTCCCTGGTGGTGCAGTGGTTGAGAGTCCGCCTGCCGATGCAGGGGACACGGGTTCATGCCCCGGTCCGGGAGGATCCCACATGCCGCATAGCGGCTGGGCCCATGAGCCATGGCCGCTGAGCCTGCATGTCCGGAGCCTGTGCTCCGCAACGGGAGAGGCCACAACCGTGAGAGGCCTGCATACCGCAAAAAAAAAAAAAAAGAAAAAGAAAATGTGAGAACCAGAGGGCCTCCCTTATCTCCTGAAGCTGCAGGAAAGAATGTGATGAAATTAGGGCTAGAGATGCAAAGAAGTCACAGGTACAAATAAAATCAACAGGTCTCTTAGCCAAAGTAGTGTCCTGAGAGAGAAAGAAAGGGGCCCTAAGACCTGGGATGGGGATATACAGCATGTATCTTAAACTAAATTCCATTGAATTTTCAATGCTGACAAAAGCAGTCTCTTTTCTTTTGCCTGAAGAGAACAGCCTTCCATTGACAGAAGACTGCATAATGACTACATCTGAGACAACAACCTCACAAGATAATGGTTGTTCTCCACAAGAGATGCTCCAGCCTCTCCTTATTGCCACCAAAATAGTGAGCAGGACTGGATGACAATACAGCTTGAGCAAGAAAGTTACCTCTTCAGAGAGTAAACAGTTTACAGATTAAAGAAATCGCATGTCTTAAACGTCTTTGGCAAGAATCAGAGGAATATGTGTTAAAGTGTACCTTAAGGGTATTGGACTGAAAAACTGAAATGTAATCACTCATCCATGATTCAGAGTGCAACGGCTACAAAGACACCATAGCCAGACCTACTATAGAGTTTTGGCCCAAATCCATCTCCTAGTAGGTTCATTGGGTCTATGTAACTATGCTGTGGTTGTTTTATGCCACTAACTGTGTAACTGTGAAAGATATACCTAGTAACTAGTAGACTCTTCACATTGGTTCCCTGGTCTGTGGAGTAAATTATGCTGTGATAGGAGAGTTAAATGGAGCCCCTGAAATTTCTTTTACTTAACCAAGATAGTAAATCATAAGCGTTACTGCATTCTAGGAGGATTTGCAGAGACCAGCAACAAAATCAAAGGATGAAGGATGCTATTTCTCATCATATCCCCATTCAGTTCACCTGCTTGTTCACTACAAAAACCAGATGAATTATAAAAAAAAAAAATGACAGTGGGCCACAACAAGTGGTAACTCCAACAACAGTAAAGAATATGGCATTTTTACTGAAAGAGATCAACACCATCTCCAGCATTTGGTGTGCAGCTACTGAAGTGGTGAATACATTCTTTTCAATTCCCTTCAATAACAGGGATCAAAAGTATTCATTTATACATGGGAAAGACCCAATACACAATCATTGCCTTGCTTTGGAGTCATATTAACTTTTAGTTCTCTGTCAACATATAATTTACAGGGACCCTTAATCATCTTGATATTCTGGAGACAATCATACTTCAGAAAAACCCAGAAAAATTCAGAAGTCTTCCATGCTATCAAACATTTCAAGGATCCAAAGATCTGGGCAAAACTTGGACATCCCCTCTAAGGTAGAAATACAGGCTCCCTAAACTTACACTCCCTAAAACTAATAATAAGACATAATGCATTTTAAGGTCTTTTTGGATTTTGAAGGCAATACACTCAATTTTGGCTAATAAAGCATCTATCAGATAACTCTCATGTGACAGTTTTAAGTGGACCTAGAGCAAGAGAAGGCTCTATGGCAATTCAGAATTTAGTATAAATTGCCCTGCCACTCAGGCTGTATTACTTGGTTGAGCAAGTCAATGGTGATAGAGGTAGCCATGGTAGATAAGGACACTTTGAGGAGTCTCTGGCAAGTCACAAGAGACTTAACAGCACATATGCCCGCATTCTAGAGCAAAGCCATGCTTCCTGCTGCAGAGACCATTCTATGCTTGCAAAATTAATCCTGGTTTGTTTCTAACCCTTAATAGAGCCTGAGTATCTGACCATGAGACACCAGATGAGTATACAACCAAAACTTCCCATAAAGAACTGGGTATTATCAATACATAGAGTCCTAAGGTAGAGAAGGCAAAGCAACAATATATCATCTGATGGAAATGGTACATTTGAAGTTGAGAAGGCACAAGTAAATCACATAAACAGGTAGTGAAACCTTCCATGGCATCTACCACTGTTGCACTGAGCATCTCTTCTTCAACTCACAATCCTGGGCTCACAGGGTATTTTCCCAACACCAACTGATGGAGAAGGAAAAAATTTAAGCAGGTTCACAGTTGAGTCAGTTTGGTATGTTGGTGCTGGCCATAAATGGAAATGGGTGAGAGGAAGTCCTCCCAGTGAGCAGAGCTGAAAGTAAAACATTTACCCATTCAACTACATGTAGGTGGAAGTGGCATAGTACAATTGTACATAGATTCCTAGATTTGACTGGCTGGTTAAGGGTATGGAAGAAACAAAATTGGAAAATCAGAGTGTAGCGTGAGAAAGAAGTATGTGGATAAAATATGTGAGAAGGCACAAAGTATGTGAATCTTTTTGGATCTAAGATTAATGCCCAGAAAACAGCCTCTACCATAGAGGAATTACTCAACATCTAAGTGGACAAAAAATCCTGAACCTAAGGATGTCATCCAGCCTCTGTTCTCAGCTACCTCAGTGCTAGAACAATGGGCCCATAATGGAGGAACAATGGTGGAAGGGATGGCGGCTATCCATCGGACCAACACCATGGATTCTCTCTCACCAAGGCTAATTTAGGTACTGCCACTGATGAAAGTCCAACCAGCCAGGTGAGCCCTTGATATGGCATCATCCCTCAAGGATACCAGCCAACCACCTGTCATCAGGTGGAGTACATCAGATCCCTTTTACTATGGAGGCAGCAGCAATTTGCACTTACCAGAATTAAACCTACATCTCCTTTCTTACTCACAGTGCCTCTTCCAGCACCATCTCTTAGGGGATTACAGAATACCTGATCTATAGGCATGATATCCTGAACAACACTGTCTTTGTTTTTTGTTTTTTGTTTTTTGCTGTACGTGGGCCTCTCACTGTTGTGGCCTCTCCCGTTGTGGAGCACAGGCTCCAGACGCGCAGGCTCAGCGGCCATGGCTCACGGGCCCAGCCGCTCTGCGGCATGTGGGATCTTTCCGGACCGGGGCACGAACCCGTGTCCCCTGCATCGGCAGGCGGACTCTCAACCACTGCGCCACCAGGGAAGCCCTGAGCAACACTGTCTTGATCAAGAGAACCATTTTATGAAAAAGGAAATCAATAAGCAAATGATCACAGGATCGATCAACTGGTCTTATAAAATTCATTTATAAGTAGTTGACCTAACAGAATAGCATATTAAAGGAATATTACAACCTCGATTAAGTATCTGCTCAGGAAAATTCCCTTTCATGTTTAACACATTTTCTTCTAGGATATAATATACAAACTGAACTAATGGTTAATATTTGGTGCTGTGTTTCCCAAACCAAAATTCATGAGCCCAGAAATCAAGGGTTGAAAATGGAATTGTCATCTCTCACAATCACCTCTTGTAACCTATTTGCATAATTTGTACTTTCTTTCCCAGAAGCTTAGTTTCTGCTTGTTAAAGGTCCTGGTTTCCAAAAGGCAATGCTTCCACATGGTGCCAATGCAAGAGTTCTACCGTGTTTGAAGTAACTACTACCATTCAATCATTTGGGGCTTCTTATTACAATGGATGAAAGTAAATAAAGGTCTTTATTACTTTATTTATTATTTATTACTTTATTACTTTATTTATACAGGGAATAACCAACCTTAATTACCATGAGCAACTAGAGCTACTGCTAAACAACGTGGTTCAGAAAGAAAATGTCTTGAATTCAGGGGATTTAGTGGAATGTCTGTGGCACTTCCACAACCCATGTTAATGATGAACGTAAAGTTGCATCCACAGCTTAACAAGGTCTACGTGCTCAGCCTGCCAACAATAAATATCTGAATCACTCTATCACGCAAGCAACTTGATTAACAAACATTCTAGCCAAGGCTGAGAAAAATCTAGAATGACTGATGGAGGGGTGAGGTGATGGATACCAGTTATAGCCTCAGAACCAGCTTCAACAGGAGTGACTGTAACCTGTTCAACTAACGTTCTTGTTTAAATATTTGCAGAGACTGCATCAGGCCAACACTTTGAAGAGAGATGTGTGACACACTGGATTTGAGAACACAAGTAGATCTGAGTGGTACAAGGAGCAGACTGTACTGGACACCTTTGGTGCACCATTTCAAATTTCTCAGTACCATCTCTTACAACAGCACTGCTATAGCAGCAAGGTCTGTATGGCCTTTGACTAATTTTTCACAGGTGCAATCTGATAGTGCTTTATTTGAGACCTATGATGCATACATATCACTGCCTATCTCAGAGCTCACTGAATGATGGTATGAAACACCCACAGAGATCTGCTTAGAGTTATGCATGTGAAGCCTAGAAATGTAGTAAGATGAATGCCATGGGGTCACCCCTGACTTAGGGGAGATGGAAGCTGAAAGATAAATGCTTTTCCTTTTCTTCCTTTAAGACACATTTCTTAAAAATTCACAGATTATCCCTCAGAAGCAAGCACTAGTCATATGGATCAGTGGCCAAAACATGTTTCTTTGTATTTGCTTTTCCTTCTTTGCTTTATTCCTCAATCTGCACTTCTCTCCCCTGGGATCACTTTCCAAATAAACAAACAGCCTATGATCTTTTGTCTTTGGCCTTACTTCTAGGAGAAGCTAGGCTAAGATAGGGAGAACACTGAAGTGACTAAGATTAAAACCCAGCAATGGAGATTTTTATCATTCTTTGTGATATCTAATAGAATAAGACTAGAAATGTCCAAAAACTACTCTTCCAGGACTCCCAAGCTTCCAATAAATGATAATAAAATATGCTTTGGCAATAAAACAAAAAGTACCTAAAAACCCACAGAAATACCATATAAAGAAAGCAAGACTCTAAACTGGCTGGTAGTGTGTATAATGAAATAGCAATTTTTCAAGAGACTTGAGGTTATAGAAAAGGGACAAAAGAAAAAAAATAGAGAAAAGACAAGAGAAGACTGTAGCAGCTTTAGTAATTAGAGCAACTAGAGTGGACAAACCTAAGAAGAGGCAAATAATATAATAATGGGGAGGAAGAGTTAAGAAAAAAAGAGGGAAACTGTAGTAGCAACAATTATATAGAACCTACTGCATGCTAGGTGTTATTTAAATGTCTTACAAATGCTAACTGATTTAATACTCGTAACAACCCTATGAGTTATCCCCAGTTTACAGATAATAAAACTGAAGCATATACAGTTAAAGTAACTTGCCTAAGGTGACTCTACTAGCAAGTTAACAGTTTTGGGATGTGAATGTTGGAAGCCGCACTCTGGAGTTCACATCGCTAAAACAGCCTCTAATACCTTTTTTTAAATTGTGGTGAAATACACATAGTGTAAAATTTACCATCTTACCTATTCTTAACTGTACAGTTTAGTGGCATTAAGTACATTCACATTGTTGGGCTATCCTCACAACACTCCATCCGCGAAACTCTTTTAATCTTGCAAAACTGAAACTCATACTCATTAAATAATAACTCCCAATGTCCTCCAACGCTCAGACCTTGGCAACCAACATTCTGTCTCTATGAATCTGACCACTCTAGGTACCTGACATAAGTGAGATCACACAATATTGGTCCTTTTGTGACTGGTTTAGTTCACTCAGGTTCATCCATGTTGCAGCATGGAACAGAATTCACTCCATTTTGAAGGCTGAGTAATACTCCACTGTATGTATATGACACATTTTGTTGATGCATTCATCCACTGATGGACATTTGGCTTGCTTAAACATTTTGGCTATTGCCATGAACATGGGTATACAAATATACGTTTGAGTTCCTGCTTTCAATATTCTTGGTTACAAACACAGAAGTAAAATTGCTGGATCATATGGCAATTCTATTTTGAATTTTTTTGAGGAACCACAATATGGGTTTCTATAGCAGCTGTACCATTTTACAATTCCACCCATAGTGCAAAAGGGTTCCTATTTCTCCATATCCTCACTAACATTGTTATATTCTGGTTTTTGGATACTAGCCATCATAGTGAGTGTGGGGTGGCATCTAAATGTTGTTTTAATTTGCATTTCCCTAATGGTTAGTGAGGTTGAACATCTGTTCATGTGATTGTTGGCCATTTATAATAATATTTGGAGAAATGTCTATTCAAGTCCTTTGGTCATTTTTTAATTGTATTACTTGGATTTTTGTTGTTGAGTTATAGGAGTTCTTTATATATTCTGAATATCAACCCCTTATTAAATATATGATTTGTAAATATTTTCTCACATTCTGTAGATTACCTTTTTCACTCTGTTGATCTTTTTTTGTTTGTTTTTTTTGATGCAAGGAAGTTTTAAATTTTCATGCAGTCCAATTTAACTATCTTTTCTTTTGTTTCCTGTGCTGTTGATGTCATATCCAAGAAATCATTGTCAAATCCAATGTTACGATGATTTTCCCACATATTTTCTTCTAAGAGTGTTATAGTTTTAGGTTTTATATTTAGGTCATTAATGTATTTTGAGTTAATTTTTATGTATGATGTAAGTTAAGAGTCCAACTTCATCCTTTGCATGTGGATATCTAGTTTTCCCAATACTGTATGTTGGAAAGACTGTCATTTCCCCCAGTGAATGGTCCTGGTACTACTATCAAACACTATTTGCCCATTTATATGCAAGTTTATTTCTGAGCTCAGTTTATTTCTGAGCTCTCTATTCTGTTCTGTTGGTATAGATGTCTGTCTTTATGCTAGTACCACAACTGTCTTGATTGTTGTTGCTTTGTAGTATGTTTTGAACTCAGGAAGTATGAGACTTCCAACTTTGTTATTCTTTTCCAAGAAGTTTTCTTAGCATTTAATGTATTAATGTCATTTTTTGTGAATCTCTAAGAGAGGGAGAAAATATGGAAGGTTTTATTTACCCAGAATATTTTATCAGATTATCCTAGGAACACATTTTAGGAAATATTGCTTTGCATAATTCAGATTTTTTTTTAAAATTCTGACTGATAGCCACTGACACACAATTTTCAAAATTCACTGGGTTTTAATAACCCAAAATAATCATTTTCTTTTTAAAATAAAAAAATTATTTCAAATTTTATAATACAAATTCAAATGCTTATAAACAATAATTATGATGAAACAATGGTCTTGAGATAGTTAGCTTTAGACTTGCCTGAGAGAGACAGAAAACACAATGATGAATTAAATAAGAAAGTAGTTTATTTCTTCCTTGTGTCAAAATCCAAAGGTCAGTGGCCCAGGACTGGGCTAGAGCACACAGTGTGTATCCTCCCTTCCCAAGATCACCTCATAGTATGTCATGTGCTGATGGTGATAAGATGCAAAACAAAATATTTGAAATGACATAAGAGGTAACATTATTTGAAAATTCACTTAATAGCAAGATGATTCTGTTACTCTGAAACTCTTAAAAGTGAGAATACTAGTTTTGTAGAGGAAGGTGTTTACAGGGCTAAAAACTCACTTGCATTGTGGATATATATATTAAATACAAAGATCTCTCAAGTTGAAATCTCACAGTGATCTAGGTAAGACTAAAAACATCACTGCATTTCAGTGAATTTAAGAGCCTCTGGCTACATTCCATCTGATGTTTTATGCTCTCTCAAGAAATCTACATCTGTCTAGCAATTTACACACATACACTTGTATGGCACCTCATGCCCTATAAAAGAGTAAAGTCCATCATTATTCCAGGAACAGGTGTGTGTCATTCTATATAAATCCCAAAAAGAGGACACACCCACTAGAGTAGCAAAGTAATTTTCAATTTCAAAATGATCACTACTTTGATTGCTGGGGCAAATAGAACACTTTCACACTACAATATATTGCATAATATTGCATATGAGCTAACCTTCCGGGCTTATGCTGTACATTAGCCTACTGTTGATCATTAGCTGCTATGCATTTCCACATGCACACACATTCACACACAAACACGCCTACTACATTCCTGCCATGTTCTATCGTTTTGATATTTGGCAAGAGAATCTCTTTAAATTCAAGATTGTGATGTCTGGTGAAAATCAACTCTTCTTTCTGGTCCTGTCTGTTCCTCTGGGCCTTGCTCCACAATTATGCTCCCTCAACTCTCCTGTCTTCTGCCAGCCTTTTCCTCTGTGTTGGCACCTCTATTTTCAGTGATGAGCAATCCAAGTCTCTCCTGTTTTAACAGTAAAATCGCTCTCATGATCTTATATCCTCTTCCTCATATTCCCCCTTCATTTTCCTTCACTTATCATATACATTTCTCATAATACAAATCTATTTTCTCCATCTCCATTCTCTCTTCAATCTGACTAGAATATATTCCCTGAGACACACAAGTCTCTTAATTACCAAACCCAATGGGTATTTTTGAGTTCTTATCCCAGTTACACTTCCTGCGGCATTTGATACAGTTGGCTATCTTCTCCTAATGAAACTATTCCTGACTTGGTTTCTATGATGTCATACTCTGCTAGTTCTCCCGTATTTCTTCATCATTCTTTCTTAGTCCTTTTCAAATTATTCTCGTCAGAATTTCCCAGAGACTCAAATTTGATGTTTTTTTCTCAGTTTAAATGTCATCCCTGCTTTAGTACTTTATATAAAGAGCCTCTGAGTTCCCCACAGAACTGCAAACTCAACATGTCCAAAACGAATACCTTACCTTTCCCCGAAATGCTCTTCCTCATGTTTCTCTGATAAGCATCAGAGATACTTTCATTCTTTCAGGTACCCAAGTCAAAATTCAAGAGCCAGTTTTGACATATCCCCTTTTCTCATCCACCATATCTAATTAAATAAAAAATCTAACTGATTTTATTTCCAAAATGTATCTCAAATCCATCTGAACATACATCTTTTAGTCTAACTTGTCATATTCTTTTGTCAGAACCATGTAATAGACCACTAACTGATCTCTCAAATTCTGCCTCAAATCTGTGTCCCACACTGTTACCAAAAACCTCTACCTAAAATGAAAACCTTGCCATGCCTTCCTCCTGATTAAAATCTGTAGATGATTTCCAGGAAAAAGTTTCCAGCACATTGACATAGGCTACATGGTCCTCCACAATCTGGTTCCTGCCTTCCTTTCCAGGCTTCCCACTTGCTGTCAACCACATATTCTAGTACTTCATGCTCCTGCAGCACTAAATTACTTATAAATTTCTGGACTCACCATGGCCTTTGTCAATGTTCTTCACTCTTCATTCTTTGCACTCCATCCATCTGGTAAATCTACTCACCTTTCAAAACCTTTCCAGGCATCAGCTTCTCTAGGAAGATCTCCCTAGGGCTCCAGGTGGAGTTAATTACTTTCCCATCTACTGTTTCTCTATATCTTTTTTTAAAAATATATATATATGTAGCTTATTTATTTTATTTTATTTATTTATTTTCAATTTATTTATTATTTATTTTGGGCTGTGTTGGGTCTTTGTTGCTGCGTGCAGGCTTTCTCTATGTGCAGTGAGCAGGGGCTACTCTTCATTGAGGTGCGTGGGCTTCTTATTGCGGCAGCTTCTCTTGTTGCAGATCATAGGTTCTAGGCGTGCAGGTTTCAGTAGTTGTGGCACATGGGCTCAGTAGTTATGGCTCACAGGCTCTAGAGCTCAGTCTCAGTAGTTGTGGCGCATGGGCTTAGTTGCTCCGTGGCATGTGGGATCTTCCCGGACCAGGGCTCAAACCCCTATCCCCTGCATTGGCAGGTGGATTCTTAACCACTGCACCACCAGGGCCGTCCCTCTCTATCTTGTATGTATTTTTATCATTGCACTATTGCTCTCTATTATAAGTATTTATCAGCCTGTTTTATCTTTCTCCAATAAATTGTAAGTTTCTCAATAGCAAGAATGATGTGCTATTCATCCTTTTATTTCCAGCATCTAGCATAATTATTCCCACTGCCTTGGAATTCAGGAAATGTTGGTAGAACTGAACTGAAGTGAATTCATTGTTCTTAGAGAACACTTTATTTTGTTTCCTTTATAGAAATAATATATTTTAAATCATATCATAAGGTTTCCAGTTCAAGATGAAGAATAAACTCACACGTTCCTTTTCAAAACCTAATAGACATCACAATGCACAAATGGAGGATGAATTAAGAATTAAACAGAAGATAGGAGGCAGAGTTCTGAGAAAAACACATATTTTGACTAATTTTTTGAATATTGAAAGTGGAAAGGATCTATTGGAGAGTAAAAAAGCAGAAGCTGTACTCAGAACACAAGTAAGACTTTTTTTCTCTTGAAGGTAGAGCCGTATTAGAATCAACAAAGAGCAGATTAGGAAATAGAGCAAAAATCTAGGAAATTATTTGTAGGATTTTACAAAACACTTTATGAAGTACCTCTAACATGTCAAGGCTAAAAACCATAGAACTTATCTCTAAAGAAATAGGTACATATGTCTGAGAAAGAATATGATGTCCTTAGAGATGGTGACATTCCACAGTGAAGCTCTCTTTATTTGGGCTTTGGCTGGCTGGGGTGCATCCAACTTAGCTGCCTGTCTGATTCTTGCCAACTTCTTACCCACTCACATCAAAGAAGCTTTTCTGTTGACACATATTGCAACTGCCCAAAGCTCACAATCAACCCTTCCATCTCCCTTCCAGGAGAGAGATCTGTTAGGAAACAGAACTTCACAAGACAAAAAACTAAGTTAGCTTCCTATATTTAGCAACTTATTTATTTACTCGTATTTAATAACACATAAATAAACCACCATTTTTTAAGGAAAAAGACAACAACAGAAAAAAAGAAGGAGGAGGAAAGACCAAGAGAAACAAACAAAACTGACCTTAGGGTAAGTAAAAAACAAAATAGAATTTTTCCTTCAAAGTTCTGAAGGAAAACGATATTGAACCTACAAATTTTTAACAAGCTAAACAACCAATTAACAATTTATACAGTAGGAAGTCAAGAGATACAGTCTAAAGTTGATGGGCCAAGATGCAGAAGTTTAGCTATTACTCAAAGCTATAAAGATAGCTAACAGAAGAACCTGAAAACATGTGTGGCAGAAAAAAATTCAAGGAGAGCAAGCATAGGACAAGTTAACTTGAATGTATCATATCCAATGCAAGTTATAAATAAATAAAATTTAAATTTGATGAATGAAGGTAGAGATGCATAAGAGTTATAAATAGGTAAGAACAGTTTACTCTGGGTACTGAGTTAAAAATGAGGAGTAGAGAGAAAGAGGGATTTAAATAGATTTGTATCTCTTTTTTATTTATTTTTTTGCCTGCTGAAATGTTTAAATTTTGTTAACATGTCCGTTAATCACTACTCCCACTGTGATAGCATGTTTCCAAACATGGCCACTATCAATTCTTCTCCTTCCTGTACATGCGTGCCACTCCTAAATCAAGAGGTAGAATATATTTCTCTGCCTCCTTGAATCTGGATTGACTCTGTCTGCTTTGACCAATAGAGAATGGTGTAAAGGATGCTGTGTTAGTTCTGAGCCTATCCTTTAAGAGAACTGGTAGCTTCTATTTCCAGTTTCTTGGACTCCTGAGCCACTCCTGACAACAACTGAGTGAGAGACTCCAAGAAAAAAAACCATTCAGTTGCATGGGGTAGTTTGTAATGCAGCAATATACATTAAAGATAGATATGAGTGACTATCATAGGTTATGTTATTGAGGTATAAAATGGAAAACTAAACTTAGGTGCATAATACCTACTCTTTCTCAGTTTCTTTCTAAAATAGCACTCCCACCCCCACTTATGGTACAGAAAGTTAGCTCTACTTTTAGATACTAGAAAGGGGTCCTACTTATATATCTGAAATGTTAAAAGATTGAATGAGAAACAGTGCAGGTGAGAATGGTGCTGATGGAGGGAAACTCCTGATATCCACTATACTCAAGGAGAAATTTAAGAGGAGTTAGTAGTGTAGGTCCAAGAGCTAATTTGGGACCATTCTAAGTCTCTACTTCTTTGCCCACTATCATTAACTGAATGTTTGTGTTCCCCCAAAAGTTATATGTTGAAATCCTAACACCCAATATGATGGTATTAGGAGGTGGGGTATTGGGAGGTAATTAGGTTATAAGGGTAGAGCCCTTGTAAATAGGATCAGTGCCCTTATAAGAAGAGACACAGACATGAGATTTCTCTCTCTCTCTTTCTTCCTCTTCCCTGGCCCCCTTCTCTTTGCCATGTAAGGATATAACAAGAAGATAGTCATCTGCAAACCAGGAAGAGTGTCCTCACCTAACACTGGATCTGCCAACACCTTGATTTTGGACTTCCCAGCCTCAAGAACTGTGAGAAATAAAATTCTGTTATTTAAGCCACCCAGTCTGTGGTCTTCTGTCATAGCAGCCAAGGGAGGGCAGTAGTTAAAATATTCCAAGATTCTTGTTTTGTTTAAGATAAAATTATAGATACAGTTTTTTTATAGATATTTATTTTTAATATTTATTAAAAATTTTTAAACTTTAAAACATTCAAAGTAAACCATAAGAATACACAAGAATCGGACTTCCCTGGTGGCGCCATGGTTAAGAATCCACCTGCCACTGCAGGGGACACAGATACGAGCCCTGGTCCAGGAAGATCCCACATGCCACGGAGCAACTAAGCCTGTGCGCCACAACTACTGAACCTGCACTCTAGAGCCCGCAAGCCACAACTACTGAGCCCATGTGCTGCAACTACTAATACCCGCATGCCTAGAGCTCGTGCTCTGCAACAAGAGAAGCCACTGCAATGAGAAGCCTGTGCACCACGATGAAGAGTAGCCCCCGCTCGCTACAACTAGAGAAAGCCCACGTGCAGCAACAAAGACCTATCCCAGCCAAAAATAAATAAATTTTTAAAATTAAAAAAAAAGAATACATAAGAATCTATAACTTTTAAGACATTCAAAGAAATGAAAAGAATAATGGATAATCAATCAGTACCACTAAATATAGGAAAACAGAAACAAAATAACATAAACCTAAAGATAAAATAATTCAATAAAAAATAAAGCCAAACATAGCAGTGAATACTCCAAATACAAATGAGTTAATTTTCCTATTAAAAGATGGAGTGGTATGTAATCTTTGATGATGATGAATATCTATCATATCTATCAATGATGAATATCTATCATTTTAAAATAAAAATAAAACTATTTTCATACTTTAAAGTAAATATATTTTTAAAGACTATTATATTGGATCAGAGAAAAAAATTCAGTAATATGCTAGTTATGAGACAATATAATAAAACAAGCAAAATTATTGGAAATAGAGGAATAAGCCAAACTGTTCTAGGAAATTTTAAGTTTTAAAAAAATAATACCAAGTAGAACTCAATGCATAAAGCATTAAAAGAGTGGCAAGAAAGTGAACAATAAAACAAAAGAAAATGGAAGAAAGGAATTAATGTGAAAAAAACTCTAATTTATTAAAAGACAAAAAAGAAAGGGATTTTAAACAGGCAAGTGATAAATGAAACCAAAACATTTGGTGATTCTCTCTAGAGAAAGAGAGAGATCAAAAATATTCTTTAATGAACCCCATGAGAGGAGGAGCCCTGATTGCCTTGGTAATGGTTGTATATTGATGCCTCACACAGTGCCTGGCACACAGTCAAAACTCATTATTATCCAGGAATGAGAATAAATTCTAATTTGGAGATGACTTAGGAAATAATAAAAAGTTTACAAATCAAGCAAATAACTCTAAAAGACTAAGTGAAATACACATAAAACTTATCAGATCCACTGAGTAAGAGAAGGAAAATCAGAAAAACAAAAGATTTTTTTTAATTGTTAAAGAAATACCTCTCAGAAAAGATGTCAGGCCCTTTTAGTTTTACGGGCAATTTCCATTAAAACACCAAGTGAAAAATTATCTGTTTAAGGTATTCCAGAACTTAGAATAGAAAGCTTCCCAATTCACTTCACAAGTCTTACATAACCCTTACAAAAATATTGCACACTACTAAAAATAGAAGACTATACTTATGAATATGGATACATAAATTCTAAATACTATATTAGCAAATTGAATGCAGTGGTATATTAAAAGAAGAATATACCATGACTAGGTAGACTTATTCCAGAATGCAAGAATGGTTTAATATTAGACATTCTATTAATGCTGTGCATTATATTAATAGGTTAAAGAAGAAAAACCATATCTGTTATATTAATAAATGCCAGAAAGTTTTTTTTTTATAATATTCAAGCTGAAATCTTAAAAAACGTTTAAAAACAGAAGGAGACTGCTTTAGCTATGTAAAAAAGGAATTAGAAATCAACAATAAAATTCGCACTGAATCATAAAAATTTAGAGGTACCCCATCAGAAAGAGAAAGAAATAAAAAGATGTGTTCAAAACACTGTTCTCTAGTTAAGACAATAAAGAAAAATGAAATGAGGTATACATTACCGGAAAGAATATCATTTGAAATGTTTTTATCAGTACAGAAAAACAAACATAAACAGGCTTAAACAATACATACGTTATTGTCTTACATAAAAGAGGAGTCCAGCAGAGGTGAGTATCAAAATAAAGCAAATTTTAACATCAGAATCAAGGAATGCTGTGGGTCAGTGTTAAATGGAGGCGATAGCTAGATTGCAAGATGGTGGGATAGCAACCCCCTGCTTCAACCAGAGGGAGGGAGGGAGAACACAAGTGGGAAAAAGGTTAAAGGGGTTGTGGACTCTATTCTATGCCCTCACTAATCATTGAATTTACCTCCAACTGCTAACACCCAAATAAATCCTACCTTCTGTTGTCCTACCTTCTAGCTTATCAGTCCTAGAAGATGGGATAGCCAGTTTCCAAGGCAGAACGCTGACTTCAAATCATGATTCTGCTATTTACTAGCATTGTGACCTTGAGCAAATTACTTAATAGAATTAAGTTTCTGTGTCTGCAGGTACACTATGGGATATCAACCATACATAACTCTTATGGGTTTTTATAAAGCATAAATGAACTATCATGGTGCTTGGCGTTTAGTAAAAACACTCATTATGGAAAATATCATTCACCAGAATTCCAGGGCCTGGGATGCTACTTCTTCACATGAAGAACCATCTGAGTGAAAGATAAGCTAAAATTTCCAGGTATCAGGTATAGCAACTAGGGATATCCTATGTAGAAAATCTGGTTACAAACAGTACAGAAAAATGGGAGAAGAGAAAATAAAAAATGAAGGGACCATTTGAATGAGAAAGGCTTTTGGAAGCAGCAATCAATTAGAAACTCTGGGTTGAGAGAGGTATATATTGTCTCCTAATGGTTGTGATATGTTAAATCTCTGAATCCTCACTTCAGGGAAAGCTACAGTAAAGAAACATGCTCCTCACCGAGGTTTCTGGAGTTAGACTGCAAATTATTTAAAATCAGACACAATTCATTGATTGAACCATGTTGGATCCTGGGTTTTGGGGGAGGGTTAAAGTAAGCTTTCATAGTTGAAAGCTATTATAATTGCTATTTTTATGCCAGTTTTCATGAATATATACACATATGTATATATTCATGAAAACGATCAATATATACGTATGGGGATATGTATATATACTTATTTATACTTACAAATTCACCAACTCTATTAGGAAGCTCTTTCTTCCATGTTTGGATCTCATCCTTCTTTGCTCTACCAGTTTTTCCTTACAGCCTTCTCCAAGCCTCAGCCTGCTGTAGTACTGCTTCTCTGTTTCAATTTAAAGTTAACCTCCCTTATAAGCAAGGCTGCACAGGGTCCTGTTTTCACTACTTCCAGGACCCAAATCTAATGACCCTTTTGGGTAATCTGACCTTGCAGCAGCAAAACTCTGACAAGAATAAGAGAAGAAAGTAGAAATATGTCCACATCACAGAGTTGTAAAATGCTAGTGTTATAGGAAATTATCAAAACAGTAGGAGATAAAGTAGTCTTTGATGACCAGGAAATCAAGGGCAAGAACTACAGGGGAGATGATGGGAGAGGCAAAGTGACATCTACATATTAAAGAAAATAAGCAAGAAATGAATGAGGCTATAATTCTACCCTGGGGGTTCTGGTGACAAACCACTCGGATTCTGACTTCATGGTAACATGTCACCGCCAGCACCCCTCAGTGGAATTATAGCCTTGCCATTACAGGGTTGCTTGTCTGTTATTATGCTCAGAAGAGTTTAGAAAATATGCCCAGCGCTGCGGAAATGAAAAGTGGAGGCAGCCAGGCAGAGCTTGCAATCAAGTTCTTCCTGAAAATGTTCCAGGAGAGCTTGATGCGCTGAAGTGGCTGCCGCATGGCCTTGTTGGTAGGCTGTTTTCAAAGAAGCTCATCTTCCATCAGATTTCTTCTATCTCTCACTAGCCCCACAACTGCAATAGCCTCTAATTCCCTGCCACTAAGCCGTGAGGTGTTAGTGACCAACCTCATGGTAGTGGCAGCAGTCTTAGAAGCAAACTAAACTAATAGCCTTGGATACAAAGGTCTCGTGAACTGCCCATCACAAAAGGGCCACGTGCTTTGAAAACGATTCCTTTTTGAACAAAGCAAAGTAAGGTTCAAAAAGGAATAGTTTTCATTCCTAATGGGAGAGTTGTGAGGAGAGCAAGGAAATTATGGCTAAAACGGAGATGGACCAAGTTTGAATCTTTTACAAAGATTTTCTAAGGGTATGGAAATCCTGGATGTTCTCTTGTCTGGAATCACCTAAGAATGAGAATAGTTTAGCTACAATCATAGCTCTTGTTTTCATTTAATTACAGTGAGCATGTATTTAAAGCAGTAAATTATGGTACCCTCTAGGTATTATGCAGTAGAATGTGTAACCAAATAAACGTAAACTATTTAAAAGTGTAAAGGTATAAAACCGTAGGAAATTCTTATCAAATTAAAACCTGAATTGGTGTGTTATTCCTCATTATTCCTCCACCCGTCTCAAACTCTTAGCATAGTATTATAAACATAACAGTTACTCCAGAAGCAAAAGAACATTTAAATCTGTTTATCTGTATAAATGGATAGATAGATGGATGATGGATGGATGGATAGACATTTCAAGTTTATAATCAAAATCTTCAACAAGGATAGAACACTGATGGCTACCTCATAGTCAAAGTCCTGTTGCAGTTGCATCCCCATATCCTCACCTGTGGCAGACCTTTTTATAGATCATGGCATTCATTTTACTGAGTACCTTGGAATCTTCAGAATAAAGATCTCCAATCATACAAGGGCACTTAAGATGAATTCTAGAACTGCTAATATCCTTAACCAACATTTTGCCCCCTGGTCACATTGCAGTAATCCAAGTTAGAAATATGCTGAGTGGTGAGATTGGTTGGCTTTCATGATGAGGACACAGTTTCCTTCCCACACACAGGAGCCTGGCTGTGTTTTTTTTTTTCCCAACTAAGGCTGTCTGTGGTACCTGAAAAATGACTCAAGCAGAGCTCTCATGATGCAAACAGCCCTAACATTCTACCAAAAATAATCCACTATATCTTCTGAGGCTTCTGAATCCAGTCCTAAAATAATTTCCTTTTTCTATTACTTGTGCCAGCTTAATAGAGGGATAGGTGTCAAAGAAGAAATAGGTGACTAGGGGTTGGATTAGGCAAAAAGGCGGCAAATTACTTGGTATCATTTGTTGAACAGAAAATAAGGTAATTTAGTGAAAATAAACAGCTCTTTAAGTTCTTTTTTTTTTTAAATGTACAGTGGGCCAGTCCAGAATAATTATAAACATTGTAAAAGTCTACACTTAGTATTTATTTTTAAATTTAGGTAACTTTTTGTGACACCGTTTTTCAGGTTTTAAATTATTGTATAGAAGCTCTTTAACTTCGTACTCACTGATTGAATTCTTAAAATCAGCAAAACTAAATACTTGGGCCCCTCTTCTGACCATTAGAGTCAAGAGCTTCACCTCCAGAGCCAGATAAAAAACTCTGAAGCCCAGCTATAATTATCCTTCATTTATGATCCCTGTTGGGCTTGATTCCTATTTCATACTTTATGTTGCATTTTTCTCATTGTATCCATGATTGCTTTTTATTGGAATGTAAGAAAGCTTGCAGTTTTTTACTGATCACAGTACTCTTACGACAAAGGTTTTACAGGTGATTCAGATTTTCTAAGTGGGTGATCATTTTATCTACAAATGATGTTTCACTTTTCCATTCCAATAATTATATCTCGTTCTTCCTCTTCTTGTCTTAATTGCATTGCCTAAGATATCTAATACTGTTTTGAAAAGTAGAGATCCCTTATCAGCTGTGTGACCTTGAGCAAAGTACTTTAACCCATTTATGTCTCAGTTTCCATATCTGTAAAATTGGGATACTACTATCATTAACTTAACAGGGTTGTTATAAATCATAAAGCTCTTAAAGACTATAAGTGCTTACTTATATAGCACTGTAATTATTTTATCTGTATCATAATGCACATTAGCAATTTTCAAATAGTGATATATATAGTGTTCATAATCATCATTTTAATGGTATATAATATTCAATTGAGTTGACTAGTTTTCATTTTTATTTATTACCTGCCTATTTATTCAAAGTATTTGAAGTGTTCAGAGAATGTAATACACATGACATTCAAACTATGAGTTCTGTAATGCTAATGATCTTGCCTAATAGTCCTTTCAAATGACTTTCATAAAAAAATGGGTTGAAAAAGAATAGACATGTGTATATGTATAACTGAATCACTTTGCTGTACACCTGAAACTAACACAACATTGTTAATCTACTATGCTTCAATATAAAATAATTTTTTTTTTTAAATGGGTTGAGAGTCAATTTTAGTGGGTCCCAGATTTAGGATAAAAATGGTCACTTTTGGAAAAAGTACCATAAAAATTTTCTGCTTTCTGTGTGTATCAGTGACAAATTCTAGCACTGGTCTACCCCAAAGCAATTTTTATAAATAATATAAAAAAGGATATTAATATAATATGAATTTTGCATATAGAAGAGACTTTTCACGATATATATATATAGTCCAATCTTCCATTTTTTACAGGTG